>NC_133334.1:120624769-120914769 GCF_042186555.1 Aquarana catesbeiana
GCGTGCGCGGTGTTTTGGCGCCAATCAGCCTATTTGAAGCCTGCCTCTGCACTGACCCGGTGCTGCCTGATCAAACAGCTCTGTGTCTTGTCCCGTGATCATCCTGTGTTCCTGTATCTCCGTAGTGTTTACCCGTTGTGACCCGGCTACCTTTGGACCTTCCTTGACTGCTGCCTGAACCCGACCCCGGCTTGTCTGACCTCGCTTCTGCCTTCTCCCTTGTACCGTTGCCGCCAGCCCGTTGCCGACCTCTGCCTGTGTGTGACCAAGTCTGATTAACTCCTGCTCAGCATCTGCTCCACCAAGTCTCAAGCTCTACCGGTTGCTTGCCAGACCACTGTGCTCCAGGTCTCTAACTTCAGGCTCTCATACCACTCCGCACTCGCGGGCCTCCTGTCTGCTCTACCAGGGGCCCCGAATCGGACACGTAAGGGAACCTACCCTCTGCCCACGTGGACTCATCTGTCTGGTAAGTGTGGAACCTGACAGTATCAGGCAGCCATGACTGAGTCCGGGCAGGGGGCCTCCCCCATGGATGAACTGTGCAGACATCTAGCGGGCCTTACTCAAGCCGTTAAAAGCCTACAGGAAGGCTATACCAGATTGGAAGGACAGGTCCAGGCCCTTTCAGCCTCTCCTCCAGGGGCAGTTTCTGCCAACCCTGCCTCAGCACCTTCTGTAGTGATGCATCCACCAGAGCCTAGGGTGCCTACACCCGAAAAATTCTCCGGAGAACGCAGTAAGTTCCGACCGTTTCGCAACGCATGCGAGCTCTACTTCGCTTTGCAGCCCCGAACATTCTCCCTGGAAGCTACTTAAGTGGGGTTCGTCATATCCCTGTTGATCGGAGAGCCTCAAACCTGGGCCCACCGCTTATTGGAGCAAAAGGCCCAATCTCTTGATTCCCTAAATGCCTTCTTCCTAGCTATGTCTCAGCTGTATGAGGACCCCCAGCTAACAGCCACGGCAGAAGCCACTTTACATGCCCTTCAACAAGGTCGCAGAGCTGCTGAAGATTACGCCGTGGAGTTTAGGCGTTGGAGCTCGGATACGGACTGGAATGACGCAGCCTTGCGTCACCAATATCGGCTGGGGTTGTCAGATCCTCTAAAAGATGAACTGGCACGAGTGGGGATACCTCAGACACTGGAAGAGTTAATTAATCTGTCCATCCAGATCGACCGCCGCCTCAGGGAGAGACGCTCTGAGAGGTCTGTCAGTCACCCACGCCTTACCTGGATGTTGCCTAGGGCTCCTAGTGCCCCAAACCGCTGGTCTCTTCTACCCCTGGCCCGGAGGCCCCGGAGCCCATGCAGTTGGGACTGCTCCGTCCCTCTCTGACTTCTGAGGAGAAGACACGCAGGCGCACACTCAATCTGTGCCTGTACTGTGGGGAGTCTGGTCACTTTGCAAGAGCATGCCCAAATAAAAGACGTAAGTGTCTGCCGTCTTCTTCGTTGTGTGCACCTGTCCTACCTAGTGCCGGTAACCATTTAACTTTCTCCATTGTATTACAGTTACCTGGAAGGAGCATCCCAGTACCGGTCATCATTGACTCTGGAGCTTGTAGTGGTTTCATCGACCGGACCTTCGTCGAAACCCATCATATCCCCACTCAGACTAAAGCTCAAGGACTGGCAGTTTTCTTAGCGGATGGCTCCACCCTCCGCTCCGGACCCGTCACTCAAGAAACGGTTCCTCTGTTGGCCACCATTGGCCCGGAACACCAGGAACTTTTACGCCTAGATGTCATTTCCTCTCCTCTCTTCCCAGTCATCCTAGGAATACCTTGGCTACAGGCCCACAATCCCAGTATCAACTGGTCTACAGGCAAGATTCAGTTTTCCTCGGAATATTGCAGACAACACTGCTTACGGGGGATCCCATTAACTTCCTCTCAATGCCTGTGCATAGATTCTGAAGCTAAGCCCTGCCAAGATCTTCCCAAACCTTACCGGGATTTCCTGGATGTGTTCAGCAAAAAAGGAGCAGAAACCCTTCCAGTTCATAGACCCTATGATTGCCCAATAGAACTCTTACCAGGCACCGAAGTCCCCTTTGGGAGGATCTTCCCTCTAACTGAGCAGGAGTTGGGCACCCTGAAAACTTATATAGATGAGAACCTGAAGAAAGGGTTCATCCGTCCTTCCACGTCTCCAGCTGGGGCAGGTATCTTTTTTGTGGAAAAGAAGGATCACTCCTTACGTCCCTGCATTGACTATCGGGAGCTCAATAAAATCACTATTAAGAACAGATACCCGCTACCCCTGGTTCCTGAGCTATTTCAGAGATTGGGATCGGCTACCGTTTTTACCAAGCTAGACCTCCGTGGAGCCTATAATTTGATCCGCATAAGAGAAGGAGACGAGTGGAAGACGGCCTTTCGTACTCGATTCGGACATTACGAGTATCTCGTCATGCCTTTTGGTCTGTGCAATGCACCGGCGACATTCCAGCATTTCATCAACGATGTCTTTCATGACTTATTGGATTTATATGTCATCGTTTACCTGGACGATATCTTGGTTTTCTCGGCCTCCCTGATGGAACACCACAAGCATGTACGAAATGTACTTTCCCGGCTCAGACAACATGGACTGTACGCCAAACTTGAAAAATGTGAATTCGAGCTCCAATCTATCCAGTTCCTGGGCCTGATTATTTCCCCTGATGGCATCCAAATGGATCCACAGAAAGTATCTGCTATTCTGGATTGGCCTGCACCGACCGACAAAAAAGGAGTACAACGCTTTATTGGCTTTGCCAATTTCTATAGGAAATTTATTAAAGGATTTTCTTCAATCATAACTCCCATTACGGAGCATACTAAACAAGGATGTCGATTCCGCTGGACCCCTGAGGCACAAGAGGCCTTTGAAAAACTCAAGGCGCTGTTCACTTCAGCCACTATCCTTAAGCATCCCAACCCTGCCTTGCCTTTCGTCCTGGAGGTGGATGCGTCTGAGGTTGCAGTCGGAGCTGTACTTTCACAGAGACAGGGTGCCAAAGCACTTCTGTACCCTGTGGGATTCTTCTCACGCAAACTTTCTCCCTCCGAGAAAAATTACGACGTGGGTGATCGGGAGCTTTTGGCCATTAAAGCGGCTCTGGAGGAATGGCGTTACCTTCTGGAAGGCGCAGCACACCCCATTTTGATCTACACAGACCATAAGAACTTGGAATATCTAAGGACAGCCAAGAGATTGAGACCCCGGCAGGCCAGATGGGCACTTTTTTTTTCCCGATTTATTTTTCACATTACGTTCAGACCCAGAGCCAAGAATGTTAAACCTGATGCCCTCTCCCGGATGTTTCTCGATTCTGAAAGAACCGTGTCCCCAGATACCATCCTTCCCTCTGGAAATTTCCTAATCCTTCAGGAGGATCTAATTTCCCGAATCAGACGCGCCTCTATAGGGATGTCTCCACCTGTTGAGTCTTGTACCAAGGATGGCCTGTTCTGGTTCAAGAATAAGATTGTGGTCCCTGAGGAGTTAAAGGTACAGGTGTTAAGTTTATGTCATGATCACAAACTGGCTGGCCACTTCGGCACTCGGAAAACAACCGACCTCGTCCAACGCACCTTTTGGTGGCCGTGTCTTACCAAGGATTGCAAGGACTATGTGGAGTCCTGTAACACGTGTGCCAGAAACAAGACTAGCCGAACAAGAGCATGGGGCCTGTTGAGACCATTGCCAGTCCCAGAGAGACCATGGACCATGATATCAATGGACTTTATTGTTGAGCTTCCACCATCAGAAGGTTTTTCGTCCATTTTTGTTGTGGTTGACAGGCTGTCTAAAATGGCCCACTTCCTCCCCATGAAGGGCACCCCTTCAGCCATGGAGACCGCTTCCATCTTCATTAAGGAGATCGTCAGGCTGCATGGAGTCCCGACCAACATAGTCTCGGACAGGGGCGTCCAGTTCACCTCCAGATTCTGGAAGGCCCTTTGTGGCGCGCTCGAGATCGAGTTGTCATTCTCTTCGGCTTACCACCCTCAGTCAAACGGGCAAACCGAGAGGACGAACCAGACTTTGGAGCAATACATCCGCTGTTTTTCTGCTTTTTCCCAGGATGATTGGGCCTCCCTGCTCCCCATCGCAGAGTTCTCCTACAATAACTCTCTACATTCAGCTACGAACCAGTCTCCGTTTTTTGCCAATTACAGTTTCCATCCATCCTTCTTGCCCGGATCATTCCCCGAATGTCCTGTTCCTGCAGTATCCCAAACTTTGGATTTCTTCTCTAACAACAATAAATTGCTGCAGGAGACCATGACCAAGGCTCAGGAAGATTACAAGAAAATCTTTGACAGGAAGAGACGGGGGGAACTTGTTCTTGAACCTGGCAATTCTGTCTGGCTGTCTACCGCTAATCTCAAGTTGGCCTGCCCATCCAAGAAACTGGGCCCCAAATACCTGGGTCCCTTCCGGATCAAGAGGAAAATCAACAATGTGGCCTACGAACTTGACCTTCCTAATTCTCTGAGGATACATCCAGTGTTCCACGTGTCCCTCCTGAAGCCAGTCACTCCTAACTTCTTTTCTGGTCGCAGCATTGGTCCACCCAAACCTATTGTGGTTAATGGCGAAGAGGAGTTCGAAGTGGAAGCAATTCTAGATTGTAGAAGAAGGCACAATCAGGTGCGTTAGCGCGCGTCCGCCTGTGGGCGCTGCCTCTGACGTGCCCGGCGGTGTGGGCGTGCATGCTGGTGTCGGGGGTGCGCTCGGGCGCGCGCGGGTGCGCGGCGCGCCTTGGCGAATCGGCGTGCGCGGCGTTTTGGCGCAAATCAGCCTATTTGAAGCCTGCCTCTGCACTGACCCGGTGCTGCCTGATCAAACAGCTCTGTGTCTTGTCCCGTGATCATCCTGTGTTCCTGTATCTCCGTAGTGTTTACCCGTTGTGACCCGGCTACCTTTGGACCTTCCTTGACTGCTGCCTGAACCCGACCCCGGCTTGTCTGACCTCGCTTCTGCCTTCTCCCTTGTACCGTTGCCGCCAGCCCGTTGCCGACCTCTGCCTGTGTGTGACCAAGTCTGATTAACTCCTGCTCAGCATCTGCTCCACCAAGTCTCAAGCTCTACCGGTTGCTTGCCAGACCACTGTGCTCCAGGTCTCTAACTTCAGGCTCTCATACCACTCCGCACTCGCGGGCCTCCTGTCTGCTCTACCAGGGGCCCCGAATCGGACACGTAAGGGAGCCTACCCTCTGCCCACGTGGACTCATCTGTCTGGTAAGTGTGGAACCTGACAGCCATTCTAACACATTTACATGTTTCCCCTTTGTGACAGGAGGGCCCGTGGAACCCAGAATCCTTTGGAAAGTATGGGATACCCTTGTTTCAGCTCCCCATGCACCTCTTATATCTAAGTCACCCTGTGCCATCCTGGCACAGGGTGACTGAGAAAATATATATTGGATTACTTAAAATGGAACAGTAATATTTATCCACAATATCTCCCAGGATATATGTAAAGACTATTCTTGGTTTGTTTGATTCTGAACTCAACATGTTAATTGAAAGAGCTGATCACATTGGCCTCTGTACAATGTAGGAGACAGGCCAACTCCTAGTGGAGCTCCTGCTGTTGTGAGAATGCCCTGTGTTTAAACTTATGATAATGTATCATCTACTGTGTGAAGCTTGGTAACAACAAGTCTGACCTGTAGTGAAATCCTAATTTATCATAACAATGACCAGGGTGCCTAAAGGGATTAGTTAATGAGCTCATGTTAATTAGGTTTCTGGTCACAGCTGTATTTTCAGAGTAATATGAGCAGGAGGTATACACCTCCTCTTTTTACTTTATATAAGACTTGTATTCCTGTCAATAAGAATTCATTCCTGTTTGACTCTCAAGACAGAGCCTTGTCTCGTACTTGGAGGAGAATTATTCGTATGGGTTTCTTGTTTGGCTGATTGGGGTGTTCGGTAGCTGTCTTTGTGTTTGGAAATGGAATGTCCTAAATGGCTTTAGCCCTTTCATACTCGGGGTGTTGTTACAATTGGTGGCAAGCAGCCGGATGATTCCCACAGCCCAGAAGGACAGCTACAAGAGGACACAGACCAATGGAAGCACAGTATGAACAGCTAAAGCGATCTTCCCTCAAGGACTTACTTGAGAACCGGGGCCGACCGGCCAACAACCGTAAGAAGAGGGACACTATCGCAGAACTAGTCGAAATGGATAGAGCCAAAAGACCCAACATAACCGAAAGGCCCAGCGTAACAGACAGGACACCCGAAGAGGCAAGTTTTGATCGGGCTGTTAACATAAGACTGGCACATTATGGTCCTAACCCTACAGCGGAGATTATAGACCGAGTCATAGCGGCTGTGGAGGCAAATTGGCTACAGCAAAGAGGTACTGCAGCAGCAGAAATCACAGCAGCACCAACTGAAAGGAGAGGAGAGGTACAGACACCAGCCACCATGGAAGAGGAATTCAGAAGGAGGTTGCGAGAGATGCAGATACAGCATAGAGGACCAGTATCAGAGCAGGTCCTGCTGGGATGGTCTGATTCTATCCGCTGCGAACTCTGGAAGAAAGCGCTAGCTCTCGAGTAGCAACACCAGGGAAAGATTCTCCCCTCCATCCATGTAAGGTACTGGTCGCAGTATGAAGTACGAATGCTGTTATTGGGGGAACAACAGAAGCAGGAGTGGACAGCTGAGTTAAGCAGGCTGATCCGGGCAGAGATGCGGTTGGACGAGAGCTACAGAGCCCTCCGGTGGTATGTAGCCCAAGAGTGACCGTGGTCAGCGGAGGACAGCCCAACGGAAGGCTTTGACTATGATGGCCTGGGATTGTTGTATTGGAGGCTGTCCAGGGACCCTGACTTTGGGAGTGATCGGGAGTGGCGTTTGGAGGAAATAATGGAGCACAGAGAGCGAAGACTGAATGTCTCGGAAGGGCACTGGGCACAGGAAGATTTGGAGTTTCTGGCCGTTCAGGAATGGGAGCTGGAGATTGCCTACAGACAGCTGCTAGACTTTGCTCAGCAGCAGGGTGGGGCTCCCTTTGCCTGGGACTATCAGGAAATACCAGTTGACAAATCTGAAATCCTGGCTGAAGAATCGGCAGTGGAAAATCTGGAGATTGCCATCCCCAAAGCTGACAACAGGGCAGAGTGCTACCAAACTCTGCCCAGCAATGGCAACAACTGTAGAGTTCCAGGGAGCAGGGGCAGTTGGCTCATCTCTCCAGCCACAGATTACAGAATGTATGGACTTAATGGACTGTTCAGAGGATGTTATAGATTATGCATCACCTGCTCAAGTACTGGCAGCAGGACAGAGTACTGCAGACCCCTGCTCTACACCCGTGGCAGTTTTGGAGGCCCAAGGTGAGAAGGTGATGGTTCCTCTCTCCCAGTGGATTTCAGAGATGCAGGGAGGAGAAGCAGCCATTTCCCCTCCCCAACAACGGTTTGTGCACCTAGGAGACAATACCAGTGAAAGGGAGTTCCAACAGCAGACAGCACCCCAGAATGATAACACCAACCCAGCTGAAGAGCTGGCAACCGGGCAGAGTGCTACCAACCTCTGCCCAGCACCAGCAACAACTACAGGGTTCCAGGGAGCTGGGGCAGTCGGCCTCCCTCCCCAACAGTTAGCCGGAGCAGATGGTTTGGGGTTTCCAGCAGGAGGGCTGGCAACAGGGCAGAGTGCTGCTGGCCTCTACCCTCAACTAACAGAGGACGAATTTCCTGTAAAGGTGGATGGGGCTTCAGTCCCCACCTGTATACCCCAGGGATGCTGGGCAGTCGGCCCAGATTCCCAACAGCATGACGGACTGAGCCCAGCCACCCTGTCTTCTCTCCTGCGGCTAAAGGGACTCCAGGGGGAAGGACCAGTCCGCACTTCCCCCCAGCAGCGGTTATGTTCTCTGAGAGAGGCAGAGGTTGGCTGAGCGAGTAATGCTCGGTTTGGAACAATTTGTTTTGGGTACTGTGTGGATACCAGCATTAGGAGTCAACCCATCTGGGGTCTCCTCCTGTGTTAGTCTCCTGCCGAAAGGGGAGAAATGTGATGGGAGGGTCCGTGGAACCCAGAATCCTTTGGAAAGTATGGGATACCCTTGTTTCAGCTCCCCATGCACCTCTTATGTCTAAGTCACCCGTGCCATCCTGGCACATGGTGACTGAGAAAATATATATTGGATTACTTAAAATGGAACAGTAATATTTATCCACAATATCTCCCAGGATATATGTAAAGACTATTCTTGGTTTGTTTGAATCTGAACTCAACATGTTAATTGAAAGAGCTGATCACATTGGCCTCTGTACAATGTAGGAGACAGGCCAACTCCTATTGGTGCTCCTGCTGTTGTGAGAATGTCCTGTGTTTAAACGTATGATAATGTATCATCTACTGTGTGAAGCTCAGTGGCAACAAGTCTGACCTGCAGTGAAATCCTGATTTATCATAACAATGACCAGGCTGCTTAAAGAGATTAGTTAATGAGCTAATGTTAATTAGGTTTCTGGTCAAAGGTGTATTTTCAGAGTAATATGAGCAGGAGGTATACTCCTCCTCTTTTTACTGTATATAAGACTTGTATTCCTTTCAATAAAAGTTCATTCCTGTTTGACCCTCAAGACAGAGCATCGTCTCGTACCTGGAGAATTATTCATATGGGTTTCTTGTTCGGCTGATTGGGGTGTCCGGTAGCTGCCTTTGTGTTCGGAAATGGAATGTCCTAAACGGCTTTAACCCCTTTCATACTCTGGGTGTCGTTACACCCTTAAACCACTTAAGTGTTGCTTTAGCAGTGTGTTTGGGGTCATTGTCCTGCTGGAAGGTGAACCTCCAGCAGGGCACCACCCATCTTTCCCTCAACTCTGACCAGTTTCCCAGTCCTGACTGCTGAAAAACATCCCCACAGCATGATGCTGCCACCACCATGTTTCACTGTGGGGATGGTGTTCTTTGGGTGATGTGATGTGTTGGGTTTGCACCAGACATAGCGTTTTCTTTGATAGCCAAAAAGTTAAATTTTAGTCTCATGAGACCAGAACACCTTCCTCCATACATTTTAGGAGTCTCCCACATGCCTTTTTAGCAAAGTCAAAACGTGCAATTTTGTTTTTTGCTGAAAGTAATGGCTTTCTTCTGGCCACTCTGCCATAAAGCCCAACTCTATGGAGCATACGGCTTATTGTCGTCCTATGTACAGATACTGCAGTCCCTGCTGTGGAACTCTGCAGCTCCTCCAGGGTTACCTTAGGTCCCTGTGCTGCCTCTCTGATTAATGCCCTCCTTGTCCAGTTCCTGAGTTTTGGTGTGCGGCCGTCTCTTGGCAGGTTTGCTGTTGTGCCATGTTCTTTCCATTTGGTTTTGATAGATTTGATGGTGCTCCTAGGGATCATCAAAGATTTGGATATTTTTTTATAACCTAACCCTGACTTGTACTTCTCAACAACATTGTCTCTTACTTGTTTTGAGAGTTCCTTGGTCTTCACCACGATCCCTGACGACGTCAGAATGTACTGACGAAACCGGTCGGATTTACCGAACATGGCACGCTACTTCCACTTGCTATGCAGCTTCATAGCTGCGTACGTTGTTTGTTCCCACAGACCCATATGTGGCTTATGTGGTTTTTTAGCCTGTGTTTAATAATTTTTTTGGCATATTTCACGATGGGAGCCTTCCATTTATTTTCTTCCCATTCATGGCATTAATGGTCTTCAATGACCAATCTCCATCTGAGGGTTCAACCAGATACATCCAGTGCCCATGCAGTCACAGCGTTCCTGATTTCCAGCACCTGGACCAAGCCGTGATCGCGAGAATCTTTCTGGCATGTCTATGAAGCGCTTCTGACTCCTGTAATGGGAGTCACCACAATCTGGTGAGTAGACTGTGTGGCCGGTGATAGTGGTGGATTACTGTTCCCTTGATGTTTGCCGAATACTAGGAGGATTCATCCAGAAGTTTCTGAGAATTTATCTCTATTTTTGAACACTATTTCTTTTTGATTTTTGTTTTTTACTAATTCATCACTGAAACACTTTGATGTTTTTTGATTGGATTCTAGATAAAAGTTACTTATGGTGGTCACCAATGACACAGCATTTCCTACATTTTTGTGATTATTATTATTTTCTTATTTGCATTTTTGTGATTGTTATTTTTCTACTTGCACTTGCACTTCAAAGGGAGCGCGGTCTGTAATTAACTCATTTCCTTATCAGTTTTTTATATCTGAAAAAAATAGTTTTATGTATATATTTTTCTAATTTTACTTCACCAACTTAGACTATTGTGTTCTTATTAATCACATATAATTAAGATTAAAAAAACATTGAACTAAAGGCTGTAATGTAACAAAATAGGTAAAAAGCCGGGGGGGGGGGAGGAATACTTTTGCAAGGCACTATATATATATATATATATATATATATATATATATATATACACACACACACAAGTATATATATATATATATATATATATATATATATACACACACACACACACAAGTATAACATTCCGGTTATCCATCACCTATCACGCAAAAGGCCAGGGCACACAGCCCAAGTGTAGAAAAAGCACACCACAGCTATGGAGACACATGCAACATTAATATACTAGTACGGAAGTAGAGAGAGAGTGTAAAGTATGAACAACTAAGACTACCCCATAGAACAGATACACTCATAGCCAGGTATTTCTACACTTGTATATATACAAGAGCTCTGTTTGTTATAGAAAAAACGGGGGGGGAAGAAACATAATAAATGGGTGCCACATCTAATACTGGTGTTGGCATTGTTTCACAAGATAAATATTTAGGCCCCATAGCCCACCAGGCTTTACAGATACTAAATACACAATAACATATTTCCAATATACCTCACACTTCCACAAATTCACAAGTCATGATGTCCATTCTTCCAGCCACTTCGTCCTCTGGACCTGTGGTACCTGACACTCCCCTTCAATCACCTTTACACAATTCCAAGTCACCTTCTAATTTGATTCCTACAACTCATCTGCAGATGAGCTTTAGATTCTCATCTCTCCCAAGGAGGGACACAATCTCCAATTTTTCCCCTGCCAGGGCCTAACCCACCTCAAACATAGAACTTCATGTACTCAGTTTTACAGCATACCAATTTTCCCAACAAGAGTTGAATGTTTTAAAGTATGGATTAAGTTTTTGTCCATCTATGAATATGGATAAATATGAAGTAATCAAAGACATCTATTTGCTAGAAACTTGACCTACAAATATATGTCTGACCAGGATAGACTTAGATCCAAACAGGAACGGGAACTCTCAGAGAGTATTAAGCATTTTACCATGGAGGACTTTCAAGCCCTCCGTGATTTGGTGCTACTCCTGGAGGAAAATAATGAAGCTGACTACTCTCTGAGTACATTTGCTGACTTACCATCTTCATTTCTGGCAATTCCAGTGTCTATACTAATCAACAAATTCAAACTCAAATCTGACTTAACCACAAACCTTTACATTTGGACATTCTTACAGAGTAGTCAGTGACGTCAACCGTATGAAATTAATCCCCAAAAAGAACAACCTCACATATGATCAACAACAAGCTATTTTAAAATTACAAAACCATCCTGATCTGGTGAGCAAGGCATCAGATAAAGGTGGGAACATTGTTCTTATGACCAAACCCATTTATGAGAAAATGTGTTCTGACATTTTGACTAAGACTGGTATCGGCGAATTCCAGCGTCACACATATCCTCCTTTAAACTGAATACCTGACAACTATCAACACCGCCTACCAAAAAGGCCTGATTGACCAAAACACCTACAATTACCTTAACGTTCGATCCCCCAGGGATGCGACATTCTATGCACTTGCTAATGTGAACAAGAATTCCTCATTGCCCCCTGGTAGATCGATAATATCAGGGATCGGTTCACTGACTGAGAATGCCAGCAGACTTATTGACTCAGTACTCATGCCTCATGTAATAGGATTACCATCATACACTAAAGACACACTTGACCTCTTGAAACAGATCGAGGGAATGGCCGTCCTTCCTGATGCACTGCTCGTGACTTTGGATGTGGAAGCATTATACTTGAGCATCTCTCACAAGCAGGATGTCAGGATGGTACATTTCTGCTTGAACAGGAACACACATTTAGTGGCAATACAATGAATTCATAATAGACCTTCTCAGGTTTGTTTTAACTCACAATTGGTTTGTATTCAAGGGCTCCCACTACCTCCAGGTACAGGGAGTGGCCATGGGCACTTGTGCTCCGGCCGACGCCAACCTGTACCTTAGGGGGTGGGGACATAACATTTTTTCTGATAAATCTCTGTCTATATTTACCAATCAGGCGCTTTGTTGGATGCGATATATTGATGACATGTTTGTCATTTGGACTGGCACTAGGGACCACCTAGCAGCTTTTGTGGAAACACCTAATTGTAATCCTTTCGATCTCAAATTCACAGTAAATTGTGATACACGTCAAATTACGTTCCTAGATTTGACAATCTTCAAGGATCAGGATGGTTGCTTGGCAACTAATCTGTTCCAGAAGGAAACTGCAGGCAACACTTTGTTACATGCGGCTAGTGCACATCCACCTGCACTAATTTGCAGCATTCCCTATGCGCAATACATTAGACTCCGTCTGAACTGTACACATTTAATTGATTTCAAAACACAAGCCAAATTGTTACATACACGCCTCTTATGTAAGGGATACAGTAAATTGTTTCTACAAAAAGCATACAGCAAGACACTACAACAGACAAGAAGTACATTATTGTATAAAAATAAAAAACCTGAACCTAGACCCACAGTCAAATTAATTACTAGTTTTTCATCTCAACATCTTGAGGTTAGAGATATTTTTTCCAGTCATTGCCACCTATTACATCAGGGTCCTATCCTGAGGAAACATGTTGGGCTAAATCCTCAGCTAACTTTCAGACGGGCCAACTCACTACGTGATAGGGATGAGCTTCGTGTTCGAGTCGAACCCATGTTCGACTCGAACATTGGCTGTTCGGTCGTTCGCCGAATTCCGAACGTTATGGGCCGTTCGCGCCAAATTCGTGTGGCACGTCACGGCCCATAATTCACTGCGGCATCGCAGTGCATTGCTGGCTGATGATTGGCCAAGCATGCACTATGACCCGCATGCTTGGCCAATCACAGCGCCCTCTGATCAAGGAGGCTTTGGCCAATTATGGCTCAGGGGATTTAGTACACGCCCCACACTATATAAGGCCGCCTACACGGCGGCCCTGTGTAGTGTGTGTTCCGGTGTTGAAAGAGATAGACAGAGAGACAGTGTCATTTGATTTGAGTTAGATAGATTAGGCAGAACAGTCAGTCAGTTAGCTGCACTTACAGTGTATTGTGTATATATATGCATCCCAGGTGTTGCATATATATATATATATATATATATATATATATATATATACACTGTATTCAGTTTAGCTAGATCCGTTCCTGTTATCTTCCTACTGACAGGCAGGCTTGTCTTGTTACAGTAGTTACAGCTACCTGAAGAAAATGGCTAGTGCTCTTTTGATCCTATTAGTACCACAGTCAGGCAGCTAGACTATTTACAGTTAGTGCAGTGCGTCCTGCTCACAGTGTTCAGCTAAAACTACAAGTTAGTGGGGTGCGTCCTGCTCACAGTGTTCAGCTAGACCTACAAGTTAGTGCGGTGCGTCCTGCTCACAGTGTTCAGCTAAAACTACAAGTTAGTGCTGTGCGTCCTGCTCACAGTGTTCAGCTAAACCTACAAGTTAGTGTAGTGAGACCTCTGCACAGTGTTCATCTAAAGCTACAAGTTAGTGCAGTGCGTCCTGCTCACAGTGTTCAGCTAGATCCGTTCCTGTTATCTTCTTACTGACAGGCAGGCTTGTCTTGTTACAGTATTTACAGCTACCTGAAGAAAATTGCTGGTGTTCTTTTGATCCTATTAGTACCACAGTCAGGCAGCTAGACTATTTACAGTTAGTGCAGTGCGTCCTGCTCACAGTGTTCAGCTAAAACTACAAGTTAGTGGGGTGCATCCTGCTCACAGTGTTCAGCTAAACCTACAAGTTAGTGGGGTGCGTCCTGCTCACAGTGTTCAGCTAAAACTACAAGTTAGTGTGGTGCGTCCACCTCACAGTGTTCAGCTAAACCTACAAGTTTGTGCGGTGCATCCTGCTCACAGTGTTCAGCTAAAACTACAAGTTAGTGCTGTGCGTCCTGCTCACAGTGTTCAGCTAAACCTACAAGTTAGTGTAGTGAGACCTCTGCACAGTGTTCATCTAAAGCTACAAGTTAGTGCAGTGCGTCCTGCTCACAGTGTTCAGCTAAAACTACAAGTTAGTGCTGTGCGTCCTGCTCACAGTGTTCAGCTAAAACTACAAGTTAGTGTGGTGCGTCCACCTCACAGTGTTCAGCTAAACCTACAAGTTAGTGTGGTGCGTCCTGCTCACAGTGTTCAGCTAAAACTACAAGTTAGTGCTGTGCGTCCTGCTCACAGTGTTCAGCTAAACCTACAAGTTAGTGTAGTGAGACCTCTGCACAGTGTTCATCTAAAGCTACAAGTTAGTGCAGTGCGTCCTGCTCACAGTGTTCAGCTAAAACTACAAGTTAGTGCTGTGCATCCTGCTCACAGTGTTCAGCTAAAACTACAAGTTAGTGTGGTGCGTCCACCTCACAGTGTTCAGCTAAACCTACAAGTTATTTTTTTGCGAGCTCTGCACAGTGTTCACCTAAAGCTACCTGTAGAAGGTTGGTGGTGTTTTCCTGATCCTATCACTACCGCAGGCAGCTAAAAAAGCTACAAGTTAGTTTTTTGCGAGCTCTAAAGCTACCTATAGAAGGTTGGTGGTGTTCTCATACTACAGGCAGGCAGTTGATTTTGCTAGCTGCAGTATCAGTACATATATATATATATATATATATATATATATATATATATCCCAGCTTAGTGCAGCTACAGGCCATTAGTATGTCTGGAAGGCCAAGAAGGAGAGGCAGACAGTCACAAGCCAATAAGAGAGGGCAAGCAGGCTCTGTGTCTAGTGCTGGTCGTGGAGACGGTGCATCCTCATCAGCACGTGGCCGTGGGACACGCTTGGCCTTTTTTTTGGCAGCTGGCCGTGTTGAGCCGCAACATGCGGAAGACTTGGTCGAGTGGATGACCAAGCCATCCTCATCCTCCTCATCCTCTCTCACCCATGCCCAGGGTACTTTGTCTGGCAAAGCAGCAGCCTCTTCCCTCGGCTCAATGTCATCAGTGATTCCTTCCCTAGCCCCACCATGTCCTCCTGAGGAGTCCCTCGAACTGTTTGACCACAGTGTTGGGTACATGCTCCAGGAGGATGCCCAGCGTTTGGATGGCTCTGATGATGATACTGAGCTCGATGAAGGCAGTAACATGAGCATGGACAGAGGGGGTGCCCAAGAAGGACAGCAATCTGGCAGTCATGCTCCCCCTGCTGCAGCATACTGAGGTCACTGACTCAACGTGGGTGCCTGATAGGAGAGAGGAAGAGGAGGAGGAGGCGGCACATCACCAACGAGGCAGGATGCCCTCCAGGGGCCAGCCTAAGGGCAGCACATTGACTGCATCACACCCCAAAGCTCCACATGTGCAGGGCACTGCAGTCTCTGCGCGTTATTCAAAAAGTTCTTTGGTGTGGGCCTTTTTTGAGACAAGTGCATCAGATCACACCGCTGCTATTTGCAACATATGTCTCAAGCGTATCTCGCGTGGCCAAAACATCTCCCGCTTGGGTACCACATGCTTGACCAGACATATGTTGACCTGCCATGCAGTTCGTTGGCAAGCGTATCTAAAAGACCCACACCAAAGAACAAAGAGGACCTCTCCTTGCTCCTCATCAGCTGAGATCTCCAACCCCACTATACCTTCAGTCCTCTCTGAGACCTGCACTGAGAGGAATGAAGGTGTAGAATTAGGTGTGTCACAGCCAAGTACTTGTGGGCAATCTGCTTTTGGTACACCGATGTCAGATTGTACCAGGCAAATTTCCCTGCCCCAGCTGCTGCACCGCCGAAAGAAGTTTGCTCCCAGCCATCCACATGCGCAGTGGTTGAATGCTAGCTTGGCAAAATTGCTAGCACTTCAACTGCTGCCTTTTCAGTTGGTAGACTCTGCCCCCTTCCGTGAGTTTGTGGAATGTGCAGTTCCTCAGTGGCAGGTACCCAAATGCCACTTTTTCTCACGGAAGGCGATTCCGGCTCTCTACCGGCATGTGGAAGGCAATGTCCATGCCTCGCTGGACAGGGCGGTCAGCGGTAAGGTGAATATTACCGCTGACTCATGGTCCAGCAGGCATGGACAGGGACGTTACCTAAGTTTCACGGCGCATTGGGTGACTCTGCTGGCAGCTGGGAAGGATGCAGGACAAGGTGCAGTAGTGTTGGAGGTTGTTCCGCCACCACGCCTCCAAAATGCTAATGATTGTGACACACCTCTCTCCTCCACCCCCTCCTCTTCTTCTTCCTCCATGGCCTCTTCCTGTGCTTTGTCCTCGGAACCAGCGGTGCTCCGTAGCTCAAGCTCAAGGGGCTACGCAAGTACAAGGGGCTCAAGGGGCTACGCAAGTACGCAGGCCAAAAGATGCCATGCGGTGCTTGAGCTGGTGTGCTTGGGGGACAGGAGTCACACTGGGGCAGAGGTTCTGTCAGCTCTGCAGGGGCTGGTTCAGAGGTGGTTGACACCACACCAACTTGAGGCAGGAATGGTGGTTTGCGACAATGGCACCAACCTCCTCTCTGCCCTCCGACAGGGACAAATGACCCATGTGCCCTGTTTGGCTCACGTCCTTAACTTGGTGGTGAAGCGGTTCTTGGGCAGGTACCCAGGCTTACAGGATGTCCTGAGGCAGGCCAGGAAAGTCTGTGTGCATTTCCGCCGGTCATATAATGCCAGTGCTCGGCTGACGGACCTCCAAAAGGAGTTTAACCTGCCCAAGAACCGCCTAATCTGTGACATGCCCACTAGGTGGAACTCAACATTGGCCATGCTGCAGCGGCTGCACATGCAGCAGAGGGCCATCAATGAGTACCTGTGCGACTATGGCACCAGGACAGGGTCAGGGGAGCTTGTTTTTTTTTTCCCCACGCCAGTGGGCCATGATCAGGGATGCATTCACTGTCCTGTCACCATTTGAGGAGGCCACAAGGATGGTGAGCAGTGACAGTGCATGCATCAGTGACACTGTCCCCCTTGTCCACCTGTTGGAGCACACACTGCGTGGAATAATGGACAGGGCACTTGAGGCAGAACAGAGGCAGGAAGAGGAGGACTTCCTTAGCTCTCAAGGCCCCCTTTATCCAGACAGTGTTCCTGCGTGCCCGCCAATCACACAGGAAGAGGACGGGGAGGAGGAGGAGGAGGAGGAAGATTGTGTCAGTATGGAGGTGGAGCCTGGCACTCAGCATCAGCAGCAGTCTTTAAGGGATCAGTCCCAAGAAACACATGGACTTGTACATGGCTGGGAGGAGGTGGCTGCGGACCATGTCGTCCTTAGTGACCCAGAGGACTCCGGACCGAATGCCTCAGCAAACCTACGCTGCATGGCCTCCCTGATCCTGCAAAGCCTGCGTAAGGATTATCTTGCCATCGCAGAGGGAGCAGAGGATGAAACATCTTCGGGAGGCCTTGCAGAAAGGTCTGTGCAACGCGTTCCCAGAGACTGGGAGGTTACAAACTCCTGTTTCTGGACAACCTGTTGCTGAGGCTTTGGTCAGTCAAAGAAGGAGCAGTGGAGAAGGTGGTTCAGACAATTTTTTGGTCCGCAGCCCCAAGGTATGATCGGTTCCAGCAACCATCACCAGCGTCTGTTTTACATGGTGCAGGAATACCTAGGGGCAAGATCTGACTTGGACACCTTTCCCACCAAAAATCCTCTGGGTTACTGGATCTTGAGGATGGATCACTGGCCAGAGCTTGCACAGTATGCAATTGAGCTACTGGCCTGTCCTGCATCCAGCGTTCTTTCGGAACGCACATTCAGTGCTGCTGGAGGCTTTGTAACCGATCACAGGGTGCATCTGTCCACCGACTCGGTCGATCGACTGACCTTCATAAAAATGAATCAGTCTTGGATCACCACCAGCTACCAAGCACCTGATGCTGATGTAACCGAATAATTTTTTTTGAAATCTCAGATCCCTTAAAATACTGCCTATACTGATGCTGAGTGACTATTCCTGAGAAATTATCCTCTTCCTCCTCAATCATCACGCTGATAGCTTGTAAGAACATTTTTGGTTCTGGGCGCCACCACCAGTGCCTAAGGCACAATTTTTCAGCCCCTGTTTAACAGGGGCGTGTAATTACAATTTTTGATGCAATACTTTGCAGCAGGGCTTGTTTCTGCGTTACAACTAGAGTGTCTGTGAGGGGTTGCAGTGTTGTGGCACCAGCACCAGTGCCTAAGGCCCAATTTTTCTGCCCCTGTTTAACAGTGGCGTGTAATTACAATTTTTGATGCAATACTTTGCAGCAGGGCTCGTTCCTGCGTTCCAACTAGAGTGTCTGTGAGGGGTTGCAGTGTTGTGGCACCAGCACCAGTGCCTAAGGCCTAATTTTTCAGCCCCTGTTCAACAGGGGCATGTAATTACAATTCTTGATCTAATATTTCACAGCAGGGCCCATTTCTGCACCCACCAAGAGCGAGTGAGGACTTACAGTGTTGTGGCACCAGCACCACCACCACCACCACCAAAGGCCCAATTTTTCTGCCCTTGTTCAACAGGGGCATGTAATTACAATTCTTGATCTAATATTTCACAGCAGGGCCCTGTGAGGGCTTACAGTGTTGTGGCCACAACAACACCTAAGGCCCAAATTTCTGCTGAGTATATAGGGCAGGCCCCTACTTTCAAACATCTAACTTACAAACGACTCCTACGGAAGGAGACAACAGGAAGTGAGATGAAATCTACCCTAGGGAGGGAAATTCTCTCCTGTAAGAGTTAATATGGGAAAAACATTTCTCCTTTCCACTGATGCTTTCCAATCCTTGTTCCACAAAAAACCCCAAATTTTCAAAAAACATTTGTCATTGGGACAAAAAGTGAGGTGAAATCTTCTGAAGAGGAGGAAAGACAGCAAAACAAATGTCACAGGGGTGATAACTCTTCCCTATGTTTTCCAAAAAGCTTAAAAAAGATTTTTTGGCTGGAGCTAAACACGTTAAAAATGTACCCGTTCAAAATTACAAACAGATTCTACTTAACAACAAACCTACAGTCCCTGTCTTGTTTGCACCGCCTGTATACTGCTGTTCAGAGTATATAGGGCCTGGTTGCCCCACACCTTTCCTTATTTTAATTTGGGTGCGGGGTTCCCCTTAATATCCATACAAGACCCAAAGGGCCTGGTAATGGACTGGGGGGTACCCATGCCGTTTGTCTCACTGATTTTCATCCATATTGCCAGGACCCAACATTACATTAAACCCGCAAGCAGTTTTAAATTAGATTTTTTCCTTTAAAAATGACATTTTGTGCAGGGACTGTTCTAAACATGGGAAACACGCGCCACTTTACAGACATACTATAGACACACCCCAGGTACGATATTTAAATGAATATTTCACTTTTTTTTTTTTTTTTACTTTAAGCATCATTAAAATCACTGCTCCTGAAAAAACGGCCGTTTTTAAAAGTTTTTTTTTGCATTGATACATGTCCCCTGGGGTAGGACCCGGGTCCCCAAACCCTTTTTAGGACAATACCATGCAAATTAGCCTTTAAAATGAGCACTTTTGATTTCGAACGTTCGAGTCCCATAGACGTCAATGGGGTTCTAACGTTCGTGCGAATTTTCGGTCCGTTCGCATGTTCTGGTGCGAACCGAACCGGGGGGTGTTCGGCTCATCCCTACTACGTGATAGACTCGTCTCTTGTCACTATTTCCCAAACCAAATTTCTACAAGACAACATAAGGTCATCCAAATATGGCAGATGTACTTTCTTAGCAACTAATATCGATACTCCTCTAGAGTGTGTGGTATGTACAGAGTGGTACGCCCATCCCATCCATGGGCGTTTAAGTGTCTTCTGTACCGAACCTTCTGCATGGGTTTTGCACAAGTACCACCACATCTGCTCTTTGTTTTTTAAGTTGAGCAAGAACAGCCGACCTTTTTATTGGGTCCCTAACCCACGTACATTCTATATTACTAATTTCAATGAGGCCATGGGGCGAGATGTTTATAGTGTGTGGCTCCAGGGTTCAGATCACCCCCAAAATTAATTGGTGGTAGAAACGATCTCCAACAGGCGATTGTCAGCAGTAGTGTCATTATTTTGCTATGATTCTAAAAAGAACACATCTGTGCACAATAAAAGACATTGCCTTGTAACATTATTAACCATACATCCTCCCTCCCCACCCTGCACACCCCCCAACTGGTGCGGGCTGTTTTCCCGAACTGTCAACATGGCATAAACATTGTCCAACCTGAGAAGAAAACTGTATAGATTAGTAAAACACAGGAAAAGGCCATTAAGAGCTGTATAATTAACCTTACAGTGGTAGCCGCAAGTACAGCCACTACAGCAATAATCTGTTCAAATCGTCTCAGGTTGTAAACTGTGATTAGTGGGGCGGCTTTACGCTGCATAACGTAACACTGAGTAGGACTGTGCTCGCTACCATGGCGAGCTTGTAGGCATGGTGCTTCCCTCCGCCGAGGGAAAACATTAAGCAAACATTTTAGAGAACAAATATAGAACATATGCATACCCCAGAATAAGTATACATGTTAGAGGGTTAGTCTTTCCGTAAGCCTTGGGTAATGGTTCCAGGAGATGATGCAATGTGAGAGTGGTATCTTCAATCATCATAGAATCACTGCGTTCAAGTAGAAAGCTAACTGTTCCAGGTATATCCACTGGTAAAGTGCAGCACCTTACATCTCAGGAGCAACAGTATCAGAGAGCAATGTCTAAATGCAAACCGTTGCTCCTTTCCTTTATATAGAAGTATTCAAAGGTGCAAATCAAATGCACATGAAAGCCATAACAAATTTGAGGTAAAGAGCAAAAGGACAAGGCTACTTATTTGTGTGCTTCCCTCTGTTCCAGCCATGAAATGACTGCCTCCGGATCCTCAAAAAAGTGTGTGCCGTCTTCTCCTTCTATGTGCAAACGATCTGGGAAAAGCATTGCATATTTTATATGTTTGATGCGGAGTCGTCGTTTGGCTTCCATAAATGTTTTGCGTTTGCGTTGTACTTCCGCCGAAAAGTCTGGGAATACAGAAACCATTTTGTTACTGAAGGGAATGCTGCCTTTTTCTCTGCTGAGACGAAGTATAGCATCCCTGTCTTTGAAATTGAGAAATTTGGCGATAAATGTGCGCGGGGGCGCTCCAGATGGTGGTGTTCTGCCCCACATGCGGTGTGCCCTCTCCACAACAAATGTGGGGGAGAAGGCCTCTCTGCCATAAGTATCACAAAGCAGTGTTTCCAGGAATGTGGTGGAGTCACCCCCTTCTACCCCCTCAGGGAGACCTATAAATCTGAGGTTACAGCGTCTGATTCTGTTCTCTAAATCATCTTGCTTTTGCAGGATTTGATTGACTTGTAGCTGCATAGCCTCAGTGGAGTGCTGGGGGGGGGGGGGGTGAATCCTCCACTATGCTCAGACGAGTCTCAGCCTCAGTGACTCTGTCTCTCAGTTTCTGAAAATCCTGTCTCACCAGGGAAATATCTACCTTCACTTCTTCAATCAGTGCTGTGAGTGTAGACTGACATGCAGCGAAGGCTTCCTGACACACATTGATAGCTTCCAGTACCTTTGCTGTGTCTGCATTAACAGGTGTCTCCTCTCCCCTCGTGGCGCCGCCATCTTGTCCAGGGGATTCTTTCTCCTTCTCCTGACGGCGGTACTGATCAAGCTTGGAGGTCGTTGTAGCCGTCTTTTTCGGCGGTGACATGATCCCTGTGGCTGTATAGTGTAGTGGGGATCGTTTTGGGGTCGTTATCTGCGGTTATTATCCCAGGATTTGTTCTGAAGGATAGACTGTCGGTGGAGCTCAGCTGCCTAGCATCCTATCCCATGCCGCTCCAGACCATGCCCCCGGCAGATGTACTTTCTGCCCATGGGTCTGCCCTGGTACAAACTTTATACTTCCTAATGGGGAAAAATTCATCCCCAAATTTTTTGTGGATTGTGGCACACAGGGAATTGTATATTTAATACTCTGCAGATGTGGGGCGTTCTATGTGGGTAAGACAGCCCGAGAGTTCAGACATAGGATCAACGATCATGTTTACTACTCATCCAATGGCAAGATGCTCCCCACAGGCGGTCATCAGAGAAGCAGGACATATAGCCCCTCCCTTCAGGCTCCACAGGGGGATACGTCAGGGCTGCCCAGTGTCACCGCTTTTGTTTGCGGTGTCAATCGAGCCAATGGCTGCTCTGATTAGGTATAACCCGCAGGTTCAGGGTTTTAAGTTTGGGGAATTACAAGAAAAAATCATGCTATACGCAGATGACACAATGCTGTTACTGGGAGACACTTCCGACTCCCTAAAAGTGGTGATGGAGATCATAGTGCAATTTGGGAAGTACTCAGGGCTGGTGATTAACTGGACAAATTCTTCCCTAATGGCACTGGATACAGGCCCAGAAGCCCACGCTGTCACGGCACTCCAAATACCACTGACCTCTAGCTTCAAATACCTAGGCATTCAGATCACTCCGAACATACTAGATCACATTCCTCTTAACCTCTTTCCACTACTGGGATGAATACAGGCCAGGATTAAAATATGGTCAAGACTTAAAATGTCACTAGTAGGAAAAGTTAACCTTATAAAAATGATTTTTATGCCCCAGCTCCTCTATATGCTCCACAACACCCCTATGGTGATCCCCCTTAAAATATTCCGCATAATAAACTCCATATTTAGGTCCTTCCTCTGGCAGGACAAGCCCCCCAGAGTGAAGCTGGAACAACTTCAGAAACCCAAAGATGAGGCCGGTCTGGCTTTGCCTAACCCATGGCTTTATTACATTGCAATTCAGCTACAGCATGTGGCCCGAGTCCTTACCCCGCTGGACGGGGAGGAAGAGGGCCCCACCGAGTGAGACCCCATTAGAACTCTGATGGGACATGTCACGGGGATTACAGACGTAGCGGAGGGTCTAGAGGCTCTGGCTTAAGCAAAGTCCAATAAGAGATTCCCCACATATGCTCTAGTCCAAAAAGTTTGGAACAAGGCCAGACAGTTACAATTAGTGGAAGGCTTTACTAAATTTAGCCCCATATTGAACAACCGGTACTACCCAGAACTACAGATGCTGACATGTGGGGCTCGATGGAGGAGGCACGGAGTCACACACTTACATCACATCTTCACGGCAGACTCCATGGACTCTATCCCTGACCCCCATATTTCACTACATGGAAGAGGTGAACAGCCTGAAAGGCTTTATATCTATTATGCTACTTGGGGTATTCCTGACAGGGTTCCCCCTAAAGACAACGACTAAGTGGGAAAGGGACGTGGGTGCTCTTGAGAGTGAATAGTGGGAAGAGGCGTTACAGGCAGTATGAATGTCATCCTTAAATGTAGCACAGCGACTATCCCAGTTGTATATCGTATTGAGAGTACATTACACGCCAGCCAAGCTGGCCAGAATGGGGGTGAAACCGGACTCAGACTGTCTGAGATGCGCGAGAGACCACGGGGACTTGATCCACATGTTGTGGCGCTGCCCCAAGCTACACTTATACTGGACGGGAGTCATAAAAACCATTAACACTGCATTCTCAGCTTTAATCCCGACTGACCCCAAACCATGCTTGCTAGGTATCCTAGACAACCTCCCCTTAGAGGACAACCTTAAACCCTTAACCCATTGCTAGGGACCTGTTTCAGGCACGCCTGCTCATTCTTAGAAGATGAAAGGCGACTGAGCCCCCCCCCCCACGATCAAAGAACGGATCGGATGAATGGGCGATACCTTACGGCTGGAAAAGTACATATTTCAACATAGGGGACGTCAGAAAAAATTTGGTGATCAGTGGTCACCCTGGCTGAGCACCCCAGTGGACCTCATACTAGATAGATTACTGGGATGCTAAAACACGAATCATAGCGCGAGAGGTCACATTGTTGGCCCATGGCTGGAGCAGCGGGTCTTGAGGTTCACAAGACACTCTAATAAGGCAACGTAAGCAGTAAATGTAATGTCCTAGACAATGGTGCAGGATTACCTATTGTTAATGTATGTATATTGTGAATAACCAGAACTGGATTTATTGACATGTTTGTAAACTGAGTTTTTTCGATAAAAACCTTTTTCCTGAGAAAAAAAAAAAAAAATCTATATGGGTTTCCTGGCCCATCATATTTTTTCCTTTCTTGGGTCAAGACAATGAGGCTGTATGGGATGATGGTCTGGCATCTGTCTGAGTGGTCAGTCAGTGCAACACCATGCACCTCTCTCTAGGCTGTCGGCCCTGGTCCACATACACACAATCTAAATATTAATGTATTGTCCTATGTTTTCTGTTGTAGTTTGATGTCTATTTTGATTAGGTCATGTGCTATGATGTCTGCCATGGCTACATTGAATATGGTTGTGGTTTGAAGAGAATCTTTAAGATATCATTATATTTATGCTTTTTTACACAAGGACATTTCTCTCCTTATTCAAACATATATGTATTGCTGGTTGTCGGTCTCCTTTAAGCAGTTGGCTACAGACTCAGTCCCTGTGTTTGAGTGGGCACCAAGCCCATAGCTATGCGGCCGCAAAGTGCTGTCTTGACTGGCTATCACATCCTCGATGGGTGGTTAGTCTGCGGCGTTTGGAGGACCGGCTAGGGGACGCTCCTCATTCCCCCTTCTAGGTCATTCTTCAACCGCTGCATCATTCACCGGGGACTCCGTGCTGTCTCACGCCCCCCCCCCCGACTGTGGTGCATGCGCGGTTCTCAGGCGCATGTGTAGTGGCAAACGTCATTTCCGGAAATGCCAACGTGATGTCTCGACCGGGCATTTGTACAAATGGATGCGATTCAGCGTCTCACACAGTCACTATTTACCACGATGGGTGGCCCTGGAACAGCGGAGCTTTGCAATAGATGCCTGTATATGTGGTATGTTATTTAACTGGCTGTCTTATGGGGGCATGCTCCTAGGGTTGTCACCTGTCTGGGATTCACCCAGACAGTACAGGTTTTGAAAAATGTGCCCGGGTCTCTGCCCGCTTGAGACCCAGGCACATTATTCATTTCAGACCCGCCAGTGGCTCCCTGTGCCTGTGCCGAAGCTGTGCAACCAGTGTGGCCGTGTCTCCTCGAGTTCGGGTCCACAGCGCCGCTTGATTTCTACTCCTGCTGCCTGAGTACCTCCCTATCTACCCCCTCCCCCCACATTGTCAGTGCACCTCTGTCCGCTCTGTGTGCTGCAGACGGGACACAGAGGCGGAGCCTCCAAGTTGCTGGGTGCTCTCCCCGAGTCCTCTGGCTGGCTGCACAAGGGACAAGGAGATGGAGTTGAAGGTGGAGCCTCCCCATTTCCTGCTGCTCTGTTGGAAAGTGTGCAGAGATCACGCTGGGACTGGAGCCCAGCTTGTAAGGTAAGTTTTTGCCATGTTAGTATGTTAGGATTTCAAAGTACTCTCACCTCTCCCCCCCACCACACACTATACATACAGTTCTGCCGCCCCCCACCCATATACCATCCATCCATATAGTTCTCTCTCTCCTTCTCATACACCATCCATATATACAGTCCTCCCAACATATATACAGTCCCCCCCCCCATATATACAGTTCTCCCCCCATATATACAGTTCTCCACCATACACCATCCATATATACAGTCCCCCCATATATACACCCTCCAGTTCTCCACCCCCCCATAAACCATCCATATATACAGTTCTCACCAGGTGACACCCTCCACTGCTCTACTGACACCATCCACTGCCCTACTGACACCGTCCACTGCTCTACTGACACCGTCCACTGCCCTACTGACACCATCCACTGCCCTACTGACACCGTCCACTGCCCTACTGACACCATCCTCTGCTCTACTGACGCCATCCACTGCTCTGCTGACACCATCCACTGCTCTGCTGACACCGTCCACTGATCTTCTGACACTGTCCACTGCTCTACTGGCTGGCAGTGTTCACTTTTAAGGTAGGCTATTGTCATATTTAACTGACATTTCTTTTATTAATCAAATCATATTTTATGGGTACACTAATGCTTTTGTTTTAGTTAACCATGGCCCTTTAAGTCCCCCCCACTGTTAATGCAATTTGGCGACAGCCACTGTTCAGCGTAGCACACCTCATTACTACTATCTTTGGGTAACCCAAGGTATTTTACAATCCTATAGCGTGTACTAAAAAAAAATTGCCGTGCCCTACATGTTCCGCTATAGGGTAGTACAATTGTTATTGTGCAAACTCGTTTATACTTATCCCTTGTTAGGTATCATATGTAACCTTTTCCACAGTGAAAGGAATCTAATGGATGGTTTGAGAAACTATCTATAACCTCAGCCACCTAACAGCACCCAAGCCAGATTTATTTATCTTTACCCTGTGTTTGTCTTATACAATCACATGAAAAATAGTGAGCTGGGTACGCTGTGTAATCTTTGCCATATATAGGTAAGCTATATTTTAATATTATAATTTTTTTATATCCCCTGCCCTCTATATCATCAAAATATACTGTTTGTATTTTTGAGTAAATATCTACTTCTGTGTACAGATCACTTTAATATTTGGCAATACATCCTTGCTTCCTCCACTGTGTTCTGGACACCTGTTTCTCTTGTACAATTTTTGATCAGCAAATTTCTACCATGGTTATAATGATGTAAGTTTCTTTCCTCCTCCCCTCGTTTTTTCTATAACAAACAGATCTCTTGTATATATACAGGTGTAGAAACACCTGGCTGTGAGTGTATTTGTTCTATGGGGTAGTCTTATGCCGCGTACACACGAGCGGACTTTACGGCAAACTTGGTCCGGCGTACCGGAGTCCGTCGGACAAAATTCGATTGTGTGTGGGCTTCAGTGGACTTTTTTTCCCCAAAAGTTTGACGGACTTAGATTTGAAACATGTTTCAAATTTGTCAGACGGACTCTGCTTTCTAGCGTACAAACCGGTCGTCTGTGTCCTAGTCCGACGGACCAAAACTCACGCAAGTACAGTAAGTACAAGACGGAAGCGCTCGGTCTGGTAAAACTAGCCTTCGTATTGAAGCTAGCACATTCCTCTTCTGTGATCTTTTAATACAGCGCTTCTTCTTTATAATGAGAGAGGAATGAAGTTGTTTTGCTGCTTTATATTCACACAGAGTTCTCACAAACTACTTTCTTCGTGATTTATCCTCATGCCATGACTAATATCATATTTTGCAAAAGCCAGATCTCCATAAATAAAGTATTAAATTAGATTTTGGACTCTTCTTTCTTTTTTTTAGATTAAAACACTATCTATTTTACAATGTGTGCTAAATTATACAAAATGTATATATATATTTTTTTTTTAGTTTTGGAGTTTCAAGTTACCACAATAACCTTAATGTTTTGTGTTGTTTTAATGAACCTTAATGAGGTTGTTGCCCCTTGTTAATTAGACATAGAGGGGTTTATTTTCCAAAGGCAAATTCATTTTTCACTACAAGTGCAATTTGTACTTGGAATTGCACAGAAAAAGCATTTGGAAGTGCATTCGCTGTGGATCCGAGGGGCACAAGGCGCAGGGAACCACAAAAAAAAAACAACCTTTCTCTTGCACATGATTGTATGATAAAATCAGCAGAGCTTCCCCTTATTTCATATCTTCCCCTCAGATTTACAGCGACTGCACTTCCAACAAGTGCAGTTACAGTGCAATTTCTAAAGTGCACTTTTCACTAGTACTTTGCACTTGAATTTCTAAATGATTTAGCCTTTTGGAAAAAACCCACATAGTCTTTTTGACCTGTACCTGCCTACTCCCAAACCAAATGTCGTTTTTGAATCAAAACACATAGTCAATAATGTAAGGTAAAGAAAATTTCCATTTATTTTTGAAAAAAACAAAATGAGGAAGGCAACACTGGAGACACTTTTGGAATCTGTGAAGCCTTTCGTCCCCCAGGACACACATCAAGTTTTAGGACAAGAAAATTGGTATCTTGCGACTAGGGAGCACAGGGATCACAGTCAAACCAGACAGAAGCCAGGCAATCACTTTCGACTCTTCCGTGGAGCCATCCCTGCACGCTTCTCTGCAGCCTTCCCTCCACGCTTCTCTGCAGCCTTCCTTGGAGGCTGTGCCTCTGGTGGTGTACTTGGGGCAGGAGGAGGAGGAGTGGCTTCATCTGCTAGATATGTTTTAGCAGTAAGCTCCCCTCTCAAGCCCTTCTGATACGCCTGAAAAATCAGACCCTCACAGAGGAGGGTCGAGTTCCAGCAATCTGGTGGCCATATTTGTCCCATACGCCTCTTCTTGCATTGGGTGGTGTGCTGAGGATTTGTCTGGCTTTACGAATGAGGGCTAGTGATTCCTCCTCAGTTTGGGTCATTTTTCTGGGCCTTTTGGTGGTAATGCGGAGGGGCGTTACCTGACAATCCGTGCGGCTTCTACTGGGCCCAGCCACAGCCTCCTCCTCTCTCCCACTGGGCAAGGCCTCCTCCTCTCTCCCACTGGGCAAGGCCTCCTCCTGGCTGAGCTCATCCTGGGTAAAAAAAAGGGACATAGTTGTAATTTTGGGTTACGCAATCACACACAATTTTCAGCTCATGACTTGCAAATATAATTCTAAACAAATAGTAAAGGCTATCTATTTGACCCCACCATTATTCTAGCTGCTCACCGATATCTGAAGTACATAGGCGTGCGCACAGGGTGTGCCAGGTGTGCCTGGGCACACCCTAATCGCCTTGTGTGGTGCATATTCCCCCCTGTTTAGACCACTGATATTTCATCAAAAAAAAATGTTACAAAATAAAATATTTTTTAAAGAATAAAAATAAAACTACTGACACTGTCCACTGCCCTACTGACACCATCAATACATATACACATGCATATGTATTTGAGCTTTGGGGTGCACACCCTAATGCAATAGGCTGTGCACACCTATGCTGAAGTATATTTTTGGCCACTACTGTCTAGTGATATGTCTACATATTAATATTTGTGATTAAGTCATTTTTGGTGAAGCACTTAAAAATTTGAGACGTTTACATTATTAATATTTACACAATCACAAAATAAAAAAAAATTATACCTGGCTGAAGCTGGGCGCATCCACTTCATCAAGGATGAAAGGGCCCAGTTCTTCCTGGGACTCCTCAGCTGGGGTGGAGGTGGAGGGAAGACTGGAGGGAAGGATGGGGGGAAGGGTGGGGGGAAGGGTCGAAAGTGATTGCCTTGCTTCTGTCTGGTCATCCAGAAATCACATTTTTTTGGTAGTACCACAGCCTGGGTACATAAACCTGGTCTGCTGCTGCTCCGGATCTGAGCGACTCCTGGATCCTATTGTGTTCCCGCTTGTACATATTGCGCAAGATACCAATTTTCTTGTCCACAAACTTGAGGTCTGTCTTCACAAATTCCAAAAGTGTGCCCAGTGTTGCCTTCATTACATCTCTATTGGAATATAAATGGTGTTTGACCTCCCACAGGTTTTTGTTTTCCTAAAACAAATCAATGAATCTTGACAAAAATTCAGCCTCCGTAAAGGGATTCATTTTTGCTGAAAGACAAGACACAAGATAAAAACTGTAATGTCAGTCAGAACTCCCAGGAATATTTTTGGCAGAATCTAGGGGACACATATACACACACACACACACACACACACAAAACACATTCACCAAACACACACACACCCCCACGTTTCATCTTACCTTCGTTTCTGACGCTCGCTACTTCTGCACGGACATACGTAGGCCATCGTAATAGCTTTATATACACTGCGCATGTGTCATGCTCCGCCTGCGTCGCCCGCCCCTGACGTTCTTTAGTACGATTTGTCCCCGCCCCTTCACTCTTCGTTGCGCAATGGGAGTATACAGAGAAAGATGGCGGAGAGATTCTCTGCAACTAGCGTGGAGGAAAGCCCGGAGCCACAACCATCCACATCCAGGAGGAGATATAAGGCCACCGACATGGCTTTTGAAGAGATGATGGAGATGGTGTCCATATTGAGAAAGGAGGACTACGATGGGAAAAAAGGACCGTACACCCGACCCAATATGTGGAAGGACAAAATAATGGCCTCAGTTGTCACTGCTCTAGAAGAAAAATTTGGCACTAAACGGGCTAAAGATCAATTGAGGAAGCAGTGGTCTGACCTCAAAAGTAGGGAGCCTGAACAATATTGGCGAATAAAGAAGCTGCTTAAAAAAAGTAAGTACTTGTTGTGTGTTTCTATTGAGATACTTAACTTGCATGCTGATCCATATGTTTTTCGTTTATACAGCATCGTTCGTAAAGACCGTTCTTTGTAAAATAGTACATATGATACTAAGAAAATGACGTTTTTTTTCACAACAAACGATGGTACAGGGTTGGACATACATTTAGGTCTTCAGAATTTGTCGTATTCCAAAAATGGGGTGATGTTGTGTAAATATTTTTGTAAATATAATGCTTCTTCAAAAATGATTCAGTGTAATGTAAGGACAGGACACAGCAGATGTTTCCACATCTGGACTCACGAGCACTAGTGTACTATGTGAAAGAACACAAGGAGAGGAGGCGCCTCTAAGTGCAGTATTAAAACCAATTTTAATAAAAACTCTGTGCAAAACACTCACATTTTGTAGATTAACATTAAGCATGTAATGTAACTAGAAGTCCAGGAGGAGAGGAGTCCGTCAGGTCTGTCACTAACTGGCGCTGAGTCCTGCTGTGCGTGCGGCTGTGCCCGAACACCGCTAAAGCCGGCCGCGGTGATGAGGTACCAAAGCGAGGCCTGAGACGCTGATGGAAAGCAGGCGCGGAGCTGTGACGTCACTGGGATGCGACGCGTTTCGTGAGCGTGCAGGCTACGATGGCACGGTAGCCGCGCTCCTTCATCAAAGCTGCAGAGGGATCGTGGAAGTGGTTTAAGAAGAGAATGGGGGCGGGGACTGGAGAGAAAAGGGGAAGAAGGAAGAGCGGATTGACAGGAACACAGTGAGGGGGAGGGAAAAGGACAAAGGATGATGGCTGTGTATCTGGTTTATCCAAAGAATGACAGGGTGTAAATCAATATGTAGGGGAATGTATGTGTAAATAGAATAAAGGTGGATATGAAGATTAAATTAGAAATAAACATGAAAGTGAAAGTAAAAGTGAAAATAAAAATAAAAATAAAAATAAAAATAATAAATAAAAATAAAATTAAAATAAAAAAATAAATAAATAAATAAATAAAAATAAAAATAATAATAATAATAAAAATAAAAATAAAAAATAAAAATAAAAATAAAAAATAAAAATAATAATAAAAATAAATAAAAATAAAAATATGCTCAAAGTGATTTTGGGAGTAATATTAGAAGAATGATGATGATAATAATAAATGCTAATAAGGATAAATAGAGTTAAATAAAAATGTTGTTGTATCATGAGATGATAGTTTGAGAAAAATGATAGTTTGAGAAAAATGAACATTAAGATTAACATTAAGGTTAAGATTATTAATACATCTATATACATGTACGAATATGTGCATATATGTGCACAGGTAAGTATTTTGTCAGGTGCATGCGCACGCATAAGGGGCCCACTGCTAAGTGGCCTCCATGCATGCGCCGCTCATAACAACATAAAGGGAAGAAAAGGGGCCTATTCAAGAAAAGGGGGGGGGGGAAAGCGGGGGGGGAGCCCATGTATGTAGAGAGGTACACGGGTTCTATAGAATTCATTTTCTAAAAAAACAGTCAAAACACAAAAAAAAAAAAACAAAGACAAAAACAAAAACAAAAACAAAAACAAAAACAAAAGCAAAAACGGGGAACCCATCAGACCTTCGGAGGTCAGTGTATGATTATCATTAAAACAGCTTACTCATTTGGTTATAGATGGTAAACAGATATAAAATAAATAGATAAAAGAGTACATTGAGGTATAATATTGTGTTTACAGAATAGTTGCAATCTCAATGCTTTCGTTGATTCCTCCCGGCGAGAGTACATCTAAGGTATAGATCCAAAAAGTCTCACGTGCACAGAGCTTTTTGAATCTTTCAGCCGCCGGGAGAGACCTCAGAATTTGTTCAATTACCCACACTTTCAGGCCCTCAGTAGAACCTTGGTGGGCTAAGGAGAAATGTCTTGGAACACTATGAGGATCTGTTCCACCTTCTATGAGCCTTCTGTGTTCCCCAAATCTTCGTCTCAGGGCTCTAATTGTCCGGCCCACATACATTAGGCCACACGGACACATTAGGCCATAAACGACGAAGTCGGATGAACAGTTATAGAATTCCTTTAGCACAAAGGTCTTACCCCTAGTGGTAAAGGACTTCTGTCCATGCTGAATGAATTTGCAGACTCCTCTCCTCCTGGACTTCTAGTTACATTACATGCTTAATGTTAATCTACAAAATGTGAGTGTTTTGCACAGAGTTTTTATTAAAATTGGTTTTAATACTGCACTTAGAGGCGCCTCCTCTCCTTGTGTTCTTTTGCAGATTATTGGGGCTTGAGTTCAGCTCTTCCAGGAAGGCAGCCATTAGTGTGGACTTCGAAATACTTGTTTGAACGTTTTATTCAGTCCCCTTTCTTTTCCCCACATAGACTTTTGATGGACTTTATCAATTATTACCTCCTGTCATCTACATAATGGGTACATAGGAATGCCCAGCAATTTTGCGCCTTTACTTGCCTACAGTGTACTATGTGACCCTAAAGAAATTTTTGAGGGGTAATACACATAGGAGATCATTGAGGTGTCTGCATCTGTGAAACTTGCATGAAAATGTGTATTGTTTATAATTTTTGTTCAGAGGGAATTTTCATCCTGTCTTCTAAATTTTTGTGGCCAAAAAATGACAATTGTCCCCAACTCCTAACCAACGTTTCATATTATTTTTGGCAAAAAGAAATATCACTGTGTTTTAACTATAGCTTTTGTTTAATTATCATAGGGGAGAAAAGACTCAGACAACAGTCCAAGGATCCCAGGACCCCCCCAAGTCACCAGCCTGAAGCTGAAGAAACACCAAGCCCCAGCCCAAGACCACACCCACCCGACGAGCTGGAGGAAGGAGAGGTGGAGGAAGTGTGTGAGATTTCAACCCCAGCAAGTGAGTGACTGACACCCCAGCTTAAGGTAATCTATTTAGGCATGCATATTTTAAAAAAAAATTTATCCACACATTTTTTAGGTGATGTTCTGGTTGCGGAGCCATTTAGCACAGACAGTGATTGATGTTTTGGGCAGAATCTAATAACTTTTTGCCTAAAAACATCAATCATGTTCTTCATTTCATTGTCAAGTTTGTTTTTTCTTAATTTTTTTACATTTTAAAAAAAGAATTCAAACAATTTGCAGATGCACACGGTGTGTCATCATGTGCTATCTTCCATCAGGGGATATCAATGTACTTGTTTTGTGTTTGCAACCCCTTCATCATCAAAATGTTAGTTTGTGAGAGGAACAAAGGGATTGCACACACAAAACACGTACATTGCTCCCCCATGATGGGAGATAGCACATGTTGACTAGAACCTTTTTTAATCCACAATTTTGAGCATCTGCAAATTTTTGGCTTTACAAGGGTGACATCACCAGCACCATTATTAACATGTTGAACTTTGTAAGTTCATTTTTTGTTTTGTATGTCTTTACAAACCCTGTTGTTAATTTAAATTTTGTTCACAAGGTCTATATATGTTGAAATATGCCTAAAATACCAAAAAAAAAAAAAAATAATTTTTATAAAAAAAGAAAAAAAAGAAAAAAAAAAAAGAAAAACACGTTTCCAAAAAATGCACCTTTCAATGTGCACACAGTAAAATGTTTTTACTACTACAATGTGTGTGGCTGATTATTTATCAATAATATTTTTAGTTAATTTTTGTATGGTTATAGTTACAAAGGGCCTTATTAACTAAAGGGAAATGCACTTGCCACTACAAGTGCACTAGGAGACAGACAGAACTAAATGCAAACAAGACTAAAAACAAGATATTTTTGCAAAAACGTATTTTCTTTATTTTTTGAAAAAATTATAGCTCTTGTTGCATTGCAATGGCCCCCCGACCATTAAAATAATTAACATATCGGTCACGCACTTGACGTGCGGTTTGGGGGGCCAAGCCAATACGGCCACTTTCCAGGCCTGTGAGTGGTTGTTCAACTACAAGTCCGGCCTCATGCTCAACAGAGGTCACATATGTAGCAGAATGTCTTCTCAAATAATTATGGAGAATGCAGCAAGCCATTATCACATGATTTATTTTATATTCCGCCAGATTTATGGCCGAGAGGAACAAACAGAACCATCTGGCCAGAATCCCAAAGGCATTCTCCACAACTCTTCTTGCTCTGGCCAGCCGGTAATTAAATACCCTCCTCTCAGGGGTGAGGGCCTCATCAAGTGCTCGCCGAGAGCAAACACTTCATCAGCGATAAAAACTGAGGGCAGTCCATCCACATTCTGGTCATCAGGTGGCAAGCCCAGGCCACCAGTCTGGAGACGCTGGCACAGCTAGGTCTGTGCAAAGACTCCTCCGTCAGACATCCAGCCGTTCTTCCCCACGTCCACGAACATAAATTCCAAATGTGCCGAGACCACCGCCATCAAAACTACACTATGGAACCCCTTATAGTTGTAGAAATAAGACCCCGAATGGAGTGGTGGCACAGTGCAGACATGCTTCCCATCAATCACCCCGACACAGTTGGGAAAGTCCCAACAGTCAGCGAACTGGGAGGCCACAGTCTGCCATTCCTGTGTACTCGAAGGAAACTGTGGAGTGAAACAAGAAAAAAAATAAGATAAGTACTTTTAAACATAACTTTGATATCAGATTACACAAAAACATTCTTGAACAACAGCAGTCGAACATTATTAATATGTAAGAAAGGGGTTTGAATGACTGGATAGTCCTCGGTACAATACGGCACCTCATCCCAATAAATTTAATATTAATGGTAAGGAAGAGATAAGGGGATTATCACGGTGCCAACAGAAAATTAAGATGCATAAATTATAAAAATTATAATGTTTTATTGACAATCAATACTTTAAAAAAAATGTACAAAATTACATATCAAGGGTGTGCACAAAAAAATGGGAAAGTTAAAAGCCAGCTGTGTAGCAGTTTTACAAGACCCAGCCTAGGAATGTGGTGGCCAGTCTTGTAAACAGGTAATAGTCCTACATGTTTCACCTGAAACGGCTTCCTCAGGGACAGTTGGTTGTACCTGTATCGCTATTGTGAACGCTATAATAAAAAATCCCAATCAGAAAAAAGGTGACAATATAATAACATCGATTACTTATAACAAAAATAGAGCGTATATATTTTGTGGGGCTGTCAGACATGAACACACATCAACCCAAATAGAGCTGAAGTGGATGGGCACCTATAACCACCGCCCACCCAAGTAAACCCCACAGTCCAGCGGGTATCCTAGAGAGCCTAGAGATAGAATGGTAGGATACCTACCAGCGGGTCACAAGGGGCAGGCGTAGGGGAATCCCAGGGTGAATCCAAGGTGTAAATGCTCAATAAGAGGCTGTAGGGGGCAGATAAGAGGACCTGGCGAATAGCAGTCAATATATAAAATATAAAATAAGTTAAAGGGTTTGGATAAATTCCAGAAACAATCTGGGTCTGCAAACCAAAGACATAGGGTCGGGCTAACATAGCCTCAAAAATACTTACAGTATATGCGATTGTCAAAGAATAGAAAAAGCAGGGCACCCAGTATGCTAAAGTAATGACACCAGGAATGGCGAATGGATAATGACAAAAGATGGGTAGGGAAGATCTAAGAATAAGATGAAATAAAAAATTATTGTTGGAATGGGATCCAGTGGATAGAAAATCCATATAAAATGTTATGGAAATCATAAGGAAAAAGAGGATATGTTATAAGGCAAAAAAATTCCAAAGGATATAGTGTGTTTGAAATACAAGGGAAAGTAAGCAAGCTTACCCAAAGATTCAAGAGCGATATTGAAGTAATCTGAGCTATGCGTTTTTCATAGATGAAAGTGATGTGAGTAGCTCAAAGGCATCGCACTACAGGGGAAGCATAAGGAGAAACCATGTATGTGAGGGTGGGGTTATGTAAAAAGCAAGACAGATGGGTAGCGGAGACTTACAGACTTGCCATAGTGTGTGACAGCATAAATGTGGGTGCCCTGGAGTCCCCGGCAGTGTTGTGGCCGGAGACGCTGGCCTCTTATAACCCCCATACACATGCAGCGTCTGACGTCGCTACGCGTGTGCGCGGACAGAAAGCGCCACTGCGCATGCGCCCGACAGAGACTTCCTGGGCCTACAAGGACCAGGGAGCTTTGCGGGAATATCTGACGCTGCGTGTGTTATACACGGAGCGGATAGTGCAATAGACTGTGAAGCCGATCAGAGCGACGGCATCACAGTTAACCAGAGGATGTAATGTGATCAAAAGATCACCTGGATGGCAGTGGCGAGAGGCGGGCGAATGCTGAATAACAACATTGCCCTTGGGTGTCCATACAGCCAGAGTAGCATGGGGGACCAGGATAATGCACCACAGGGATCCGACAACTCCGCCGATCAGGCACCCAGCAAGGATGGATGTGAGGGGCTAATCATGGGGGACCACGATGGGACAGGGGAGCAACCAGGAGGGGGAGGGAGATGGAAAGAAAGAGGGGCCAAATTCAGGTTCCAATAGAGTGGGATGAAGAGCCAGGGACATGTAGGGAGCTGTAGACCAAACGTCACCCACACACCATTTAGGTGAAGAGAGGCCCGGTCCCCATCATAGTCCCCGGATAACTCAGGTCTGACAACCACACAATTACAAAAACGATGAATAAACTGCAAGTGAAAAACATAACAAAAAGCATTATACGATGGTTGGTATGCAGAATTGATACTTGTGAAAGTCTAAATCATGTAAATATTAAGGACCAAAGTATAACTAAAAAGCCAGTATTTAAAGTACAAAGAATGAAAAATAATCCCCGATACTTGGTGTGAATAAAATGTGGGGAAGAAATGGATGGGAGAAAAGGTACATATAAATGTAACGAAAAGTCTCATAGACAAATTAGAGGAAGGATTTAAAGCTAATGTATTCGTTCAGCCCTGGAAATTTAGTAGCATCCAGGGTGTGTATCCACTTGGTCTCAAGTTGGAGTAACTTTTGATCAATGTCACCGCCCCTGGCATGTAAAGGAACATGCTCAAGGGCAGTGAAGCCAATGACCTGGGGATTAAAGTTGTGGTGATGTGCCACATGTTGGTTGATGGAAGTGGACGTGGTGCGTTTGTAGAGTGGTTTTATGTGGTCTCTAATGCGTATACAGAACGGGCGTTTAGTTTTCCCGACATAACAACAGCCACAGCAGCAGGTGGCCAAGTATACTACTCCTACAGTTTGACACGTAATTGTATGTTTGATTTTGTGGGTGTGGCCGTTAGGAAGCGGAATTTCTCAAGAATCATAAATGAATTCACATACGTCACAATTTCCACATGGAAACGTGCCAAAGGCTCTTAAGGTGGATTAAGATTTGGGGGAATGATGACTAGCTATCAATCTATCTCTGAGTCATGATGATCGTCGGTAAGTGATATCTGGGTAAGGTTTAATATATTTTTTGATGGTAATATCAGCCATGAGTAGTGGCCAAAATTTATTAAGAATGTCTCTTACTTGATTGTGATGTTGTGAGAACTGAGTAATGAGATGAACGAGTTGAAAGGTATCCCGATTTTTAGTAGAAAAAATCATTTTTTTCCTGTCTAGTTTTTTGACCTTATTGAAGGCACGCTTCAATAATGTGTGACTATACCCTCTGTTTTTAAGTCTGTGGTACAGATCGCGGGAGGCTGTGAAAAAGTCAGTTTCATGTGAGCAATTACGTTTAATACGAAGATACTGGTTGTAGGGAATGCTATTCAAAAGTGGTTTTGGGTGGGCACTACCTGCGTGGAGAATAGTATTTCCGGATGTTCCCTTCCGGTACAATGATGAAAAGAGATTTCCATTAGGGTCTAACTGGATCTCCAAATCCAAAAAAGTAATTTTGGTCTGGCTGCAATCCATTGTGAATTTCCAGTTGAAAGTGTTAATAGCCAGGAGGTCAACAAATTGGGATAATTGTTCCTGAGTGCCTGACCAGAAGAAAAGTACATTGTCTATATATTTGTGCCAAGATACAACATGGCACAAAAGATGAGTTAAGTCAGGGTTGGCAAGCAGTTCTCTTTCCCACCCCCCCAGGTACAGATTGGCGTAGGATGGCGCACATTTAGTGCCCATAGCTACACCCTGTACCTGGAGTAAGTGGGAAGAGCCAAACATAAAATGGTTTTGTGTTAAAATAAACCGTAAAAGGTTAATAACGAATTGACCATATGCTTCAAATTTGGGACCTCTTTCTTGTAGTAATTTGGTAACCACATCAATGCCATTATTGTGAGGAATGGCATTATAAAGGCTCTCTACATCTAGAGCAACCAACCATACATTGTGAGGCAAATGTAGATTTTCCTTGTCAAAAGAAGTTTATTGAGTATACAATGTTATAAAGATACATAAAGTAAGTTTACAAGGATCTATAAAGTAAGCTCATTGTTTTGCAGTAGGGTTTATATAGGTAAATATCATGAAATTTCAAATATTAAACATTGGGTTCACGTAAACCTAAATTAAAGATATATATCATTTCCTTAGTTACTTTTGTAGGTATTTAAATGATTTATACCTACTATACATATTGTTTACAAGTAGAGTGTATATAGGTCAAATAAATTCTGATAATGAGCTTTAATCATAAGGTGGAGAAAAGGAAAGAGAAAGAAGAAAAAGGGTTGAAAGGTAGAGGTATGGTCCACAAGGTTGTCCCGCTCGTCAGTTTATTATTCTTTTTAGTTCTCTTTGAAGCCTTAGAATGGGTGTCTCTGTAAGTCATTTAATCTGTTACCATGGCAACAGGACAGAGTCATTGAAATTTGACAGGAACTGTTGTTTTATCCAAGGATGCCAAAGTTTTTCAAATTTTGGAATTTGATTTTGATCGATGGCTACCATCTTAGCATGGGACATTGTATTATTCATTCTGTGAATTGTTTCTGCTAGTACCAATGTAGGAGATTTCCATGCCTTGGCCACTGTTTGTTTTGCAGCCGTTATTAGTTGGATCATAAGTTTGAATTGAGAGAGTGTTAACCATTCCGGTTTTAGATTAAGTAAAGTTAAATATGGATCTGGTTGTATTATTTTTTTAAATATTTTAGATGCAATCACGAAGACTTCCTTCCAGAAGGTTTGGATTACTGGGCACGTCCAAAATATGTGTAAATATGTGCCTATTTCTGGGCATCCTCGAAAACAAAGAGCTGAGGTATTAGGTGAATATTTTGCCACTCTAGCGGGTACAAGGTACCAGCGAGTTAGGACTTTATAATTTGTCTCCAGTGCTAAGATGTTGGGTGAAGATGACTTAGATGTGAGCCATATGTTAGACCAGTCCGTGTCTTCTAAAGTTCGTCCCAGGTCCTCCTCCCACCTCTGTACGTTAGAGGGTCTATTAAGATTTGCTACTCCATATAATTGATTATAAAGTGATGAAATTGTACCTTTAGCAAATGGATCTTTTGTACAGATTGATTCAAAAATGGATAATTGGGATAATGGTGTATCCCCCTTTAGGAATGGTGTATAGAAATTTTTGATTTGGAGATATCTAAATATCTCAGAGTTTGGTAGATCATATTTTTCTCTAAGCGATGGGAATGAAAGGAATGATTTAGATGCTATGAAGTCATTTAGTGTCTGAATGCCTGATGTTGTCCAAGCTTTAAAAGAATTTGGGTAGATCCATGCCGGATAAAAGGCCGGATTTCTGCTAAAAGAAAGGAGAGGATTGTGTGGAGATTGTAACTGATATTTGGTTTTTAGCTTATCCCAGAGAGATAAGAAGTGTTTAGTTATGGGATTATGAATTTTAAAGCGGTCTTTAGGATCAAGCCATAATAAATTTGATATTAATAGAGGGTCATTTTCTGAAGCCTCTATAAATACCCATAATGGGATTTCCTGTTTTGCATGGTATTTGGACAAACTGGCCAAATGTGCTGCTCTGTAGTAGTTAGTAAAATTAGGGTATCCCAGGCCTCCTTTATTTTTGGGAAGATGTAGTGTGTGTATAGGTATACGTGGTTTAGAAGAGCCCCATATAAACGAAGTTGCTCTTTTTTGTACTATTCTCAAAAAATAGGAAGGAATTGGAATAGGGAGGACTCTGAATAGATAAAGCAATTTGGGTAGAATAGTCATTTTGATTGCATTAATCTTCCCTATCCAGGATAAAGGAAGTTGCGACCATTGTTTTATTAGATTTGTGATCTGTCTTAATACAGGAGGATAATTGGTTGAGAATAAGTCAGAATGAGATGCTGTTAAATGAATTCCAAGATATGGGATTGATTTTTCTGCCCATGTGAATGGGAGTGCAGCCCTAGCCGGGATCAATTCCATGTTTGTGAGTGAAATATTAAGCACTAGGCATTTCTTAGGATTAATCATAAGGCCGGATAGGGCTGCAAATCCATCAAGAGCTGGTATTAAGTTAGGACCAGAGACCTGTGGTGATGATAGAAAAAGTAATATATCGTCTGCAAATATACATAATTTGTGTGTAATACCTCCTACTTCAATGCCAGTTATAGTTTGGTTTGTTCTGATGTATTGGGCCATGGGTTCGAGTATAAGGGCAAATAATAAGGGAGATAATGGGCAACCCTGTCGGGTACCTCTTTCGATATTAAAGGCTTCAGATTTGTATCCAGCATATTTTATATAGGCTTTGGGTTTATTATATAATGCTTTGATCCATGTTAAAAAGTGGGGTCCAAAACCCCATTTTTTTAATGAATATTGCATATATTGCCAGGATACTGTGTCAAATGCCCTCTTAATATCGAGAGATAGAAAACATAAAGGGATTTTCCGTTTTTTAGCAATATGTGCCAATAACACTGCCCTGTGTATATTATCGCCTGCCTGTCTATTTGGCATGAAGCCTACTTGATCTCTATGTATTAATTTTCCTATAATGCTATTGAGGCGTTTTGCTATTATTTTTGCTAATAATTTAATATCGAGGTTTAACAGAGAGATAGGCCGATAATTCACACAGGAAGTATTATCAGAAAGGGGTTTTGGGATCATACAAACAATTGCCATTAGTGTTTCTTGCCGAAAAGAATGTCCATCTAGAAGATTGTTAAAAGTTTCAGTGAGAATGGGAGAGAGTATTTCTGAGAATGTTTTATAGTATAAAGCCGAGTAGCCGTCTGGGCCTGGTCTTTTGTTAAGTTTTAGGTCTTTTATGGTGTTAGCAACTTCATCTATAGTTATAGGCTCATCCAAACTGCTTTTTTGATTCTGAGATAATTCAGGTAAGGTTATTTTTGAGAAGAAGGATTCAGCCTCTGTAGGATTAAATTCATTGTTTGTCTTGTATAAAGTTGCGAGATGTGAGTGAAATTTATGGACTATTTTAACTGGATTACAAGTGTAAACATTTTTTGATAATTTCAAACGTATTGGTTTGAAAGATTTGTTAGTTGAATTTAATGCCCGAGCCAAATATGTACCTGGTTTGTTTGTATTCATGTAAAAATTGTGTTTGGAGCGTTTGAGGGATTTATCAACTGACTCAGTGAGAAATAGATCGTATTCCAATCTAGATTTTTCCAGATGAGATTTTGTACTCTGAGATGGATTATCTTGAAATGATATGTAGGCTGCATTAAAATTGAGTTCTAGTTTTTTTGCTAGATTTTTGCGTTCCCGTTTAAATAGTGCCATTTGTCTTTGTATTGTACCACGCAAGACAGGCTTATGAGCTTCCCACAGTGTTATTGGGGAGATGTCTGTTGTATTATTAATTGATATGTATTCCTTTAAAGCTTGTTCAATGGCCATCTGATGTAGTGGGTGTTTGAGCATTATGTCCGGTAAGTACCACGTTGGGTCATGCGCTTTTGGTATGGCTGAGGCTATAGTAGTGTATACTGCATTATGGTCAGACCACGGAATCGGAATTATATCTGATGCAATAATTTCTGGTATCATTCCTATTGTTAGAAAAATATGATCTATTCTGGTGAAGGTTTGATGAGGGTGCGAGAAATAAGTGAATTTCTTTTTCATTGGGTTACTTTCTCTCCATGAATCTACCAGATTGTATTTGGAAAGAAGTTGAGAAAAAGGTAATCTAGAGGTTATTTTGGATGGTGTAAAAGGTGATTTATCTAGAAATGGGAGGAGGACCTGGTTCGAATCCCCGCACATTATCACTGTTCCTATTTTGTGTGTATTAATCACTTGTAATATATGTGAGAGGAATGGTGTAGGTTGTTTGTTAGGAGCGTAGTAGGAAATCACCGTGATTGCTGTATCCATTATATAACCCATGAGTATCAGGTATCTACCTTCTGGGTCTTTAATTTCTGATGATAAGGTGAATGCTGTGGATCGGTGAAATGCAATTAGAGTTCCCCTTTGCTTGGTACAGGCAGAAGCCGTGTAAATTTGTTGATAAAAAGGAGAAATATATTTTGGAGTAGAATCTTTGGTGAAGTGTGTTTCTTGGAGGCATACTATGTGAGCCTTCTTGTTATGGAAAGTACGGAAGGCTTTGGTCCTTTTTTGAGGGACATTTATTCCCTGAACATTCAGGGAAAGTATATTTAGTGGTGCCATGGCAATAGATCAAATAGTTTTGACTTACTTTTTGTTATGCAGAGCTGACTGCGCAGATCAACCTGTGTGGACTGAAGAGATGAATAGATAGAAAAGAAACCAGTGAATTCTGGAGTAAAGAGTAAACAAAAAACATATGAGATTAGATGATACATTGTATAAATTATTTTTTGCAAGTAATCACAATTTACCCGTGAAAGAGAATAAATATCTCTCTCAGGGGAATAAGTGCCTTCGTCACACTCCCACATAATATGGTTGGGAGGATGAGGAGGGCTAATGGGGGTACACGGATCTTCCGCTTACAGGAGAGAAGTGCTATGTCAAAAGACATCAAAATGATGTTTCATTAATTGGAGTGCAGAATATAGTTTTTGTTGAAATTATTTATTCCAGGGTGGTTGTATATGGTTAGTCTTGCCCTAGGCTAAATAATTCAGTTAGAAAGGTACTGTTAATAACTTTGGTATTGATGAAGATAGTTTGAATTATTTTGGGACTTTAACCCCTCCAGAGTAAACAATTACATATTTTATTCATATGTAACTGTTTAGATATGTTAACTCATAAAATTGAGGTTGTATTGCTTCAGATTAGAATAAACAAAAACATAATTCTAGGAACTAGTTAGGTAATAATATATTTGTTTTAAGAAAAGAAAGAAAAAGCTTCCATTACTTCTGGATTATTGAACATATTTGTCCTAAAAAGTAATAAATCTATTGTTATTACCTGATAATATATAACTGAACAAGAATTTCCTTATTTCACTTATATATTCTAAGGCTATATGAATCAGAAGTAATAAGAACTATAACTGGAATGTAACATGATCCCACACAGTGTGTGACTATCAGAATGCAGTTACATTCAGTTATAAATACAGGTTTTTTATAGAGAACCATCTCTTAGTATAATAAATGAAGAGATATCAGGAATTAGAATGTCAGTCCATTGAATCTTCTTGGTCCATGGATGATGTAGCATAACGGCCTCTTTTGTGAGAATGATGATTCCCATTTTGTTCTGGAATTTTCTGGGTGCTGCCTGAAGGTGAAGATGATGCCATTCTTCTGCGTGTGGGAGTGTTGCTGCTTGTGGGTTCTGTCAGATTTAATTTTAAAAGGGTTTGTTGTAGTTCATCTGCTGATCTGCTTCTGTAAATTGTACCTTGGTGGTTAAATCTGACTGAAAAGGGGAAGCCCCATTGATACATAATGTTGTGGCGTTGCAGTTCCATTAGTTGGGGTTTCATGGATCGTCTTTTAGTAATAGTAAGTTGGGATAGGTCAGCAAAAATTTGATAATTGTGTCCTTGAAAATTAAGTTCCTTTTTTTCTCTTGCAGCAATTAGTATTTGTTCTTTCGTTCTGTAATAATGAAATTTTGTGATTATATCACGTGGGGGTCCATTTTTCTTTTTGGCTGTGAGGGCTCTGTGTACTCTGTCCAGTTCTAAACGTTCAATAGGGATATCTGGCTTTAGTTCTTGTAATAGAGCAGTAATAGTAGATTGCAGGTCTGTCACAGTTTCAGGTATTCCCCTTATGCGCAAGTTTGAACGTCTGGCTCTATTTTCGTAATCTTCGAGCTTAGTTTGAAGTATTAAATTCTCTTTTTTTAATTGTTCCAATTCTGTTATATTTTCTTGGGTTGTAATTTCAATTTCATCCATTTTTATTTCTAAGGCTGCGGTGCGGTTTCCCAGCTCTCTTATTTCTTTGGTTAGGCTTTTTGTTATTTGGTCTGAGGTTTGTTTTAAAGCCTTATGAAGCATCTTTTCAAATTGTAATAATATTACTGGGGATACTGAGGAGGCTTGTGGAGAAGTTTGTGAGAGGATTTGTTCTGTATCTGACTCAAATTGAGAGTCTTGCTGTGACATTTTCTGTCTGTGAGAGCGCCCTGATGCTGTATCTTGTGAGGTGACTGGAGCTGCTTCAGCTGCAGTGAGTGCCTGTGAGCTCTTTGTGAGGTGATTTTTATTTCTGCCACGGTTTCCTCCCAGTACCATATTTCCTGCCCAAACTTTCACAGTTTGTTCCCTGGGGCAAAAAGGTTCAAATGGATACCTTTTGAGCCTGCAGGCTCCGCTTTGTCCTTCTCTTCTCTCCTCAGCGGTGTGGAGCTCTAACAATGCATGTCTGCTCCGCTAGGCTCCGCCTCCTGCCCCTTCCGCAAATGTAGATTTTCAAGAATACGGAGAAGGTGTATCGTATCTTTGACATACGAGGGGAGTGATGTGACATGTGGACTAAGATACTTGTCAACAAGTGCACTTGCGTTTTCGGTAAGGCATTGACACCCGGACACGATAGGACGGCCGGGCGGGGACTCTAAAGATTTATGCAGTTTTGGTAAAGCGTAAAAGGTTGGTATTTTAGGGTCTTTCACATTCAAAAATTTTCAAGTGTTAATATCTATAACACCTTGTTGATAAGCAGATAAAATAAGTTCGTAATATTCCGTAGCAAAGTTGTCGATAAGTAGCCTGGAGATAGGTCGATAGCAATCCTTGTTGTCTAGGATGTTGCGGCACATGGATTCATACGCCGCAACATCCATAACAACCACGTTTCCGCCCTCGTCGGCTGGTTTAATGAGCAGCCCAGGGTGGTTTTGTAGAGATTTCAAGGCCCGTCTATGAGCAAGAGATAGATTGGACGAATGAGGATTAGGAAACTCTTGATGTTTAATTGCATTAGTTATTTGTTCCACAAACGCCCAGATGTTCAGGTTGGTGGAAAGTGTGGGAAAAGATTTTGATTTTGGTTTGAAAGAGGTAGGGGGAGGGAAAGAGACACCAGAGACCACTATACCAGCATCGTCCATGGATAACTGGTAGTCGTCATCTGTGCCGCCCTCCTCCAAAAGTGCTAAAAGGTCCTCAATGGCCTTAATTTCAGCCAGTGTGGGGATAGCATTATGTGATGAAAAATCGATAGCAGTGGTTTGAGAGGGTTTATCAAACATAACTTTGTACATCAATTTCCTCGCAAATAAAAGAACAAGTAAAGGTGCTTCAGTTAGGTCTCACATTTTGCCCCTCTGCTGACTTCAACAAATTCCAATTTGTTAAAAACGTTCATTTGATGTACAAAGTTATGTTTGATAAACCCTCTCAAACCACTGCTATCGATTTTTCATCACATAATGCTATCCCCACACTGGCTGAAATTAAGGCCATTGAGGACCTTTTAGCACTTTTGGAGGAGGTCGGCACAGATGACGACTACCAGTTATCCATGGACGATGCTGGTATAGTGGTCTCTGGTGTCTCTTTCCCTCCCCCTACCTCTTTCAAACCAAAATCAAAATCTTTTCCCACACTTTCCACCAACCTGAACATCTGGGCGTTTGTGGAACAAATAACTAATGCAATTAAACATCAAGAGTTTCCTAATCCTCATTCGTCCAATCTATCTCTTGCCCATAGACAGGCCTTGAAATCTCTACAAAACCACCCTGGGCTGGTCATTAAACCAGCCGACGAGGGCGGAAACGTGGTTGTTATGGATGTTGCGGCGTATGAATCCATGTGCCGCAACATCCTAGACAACAAGGATTGCTATCAACCCAGGGGCGGACTGACCATTCTGGCATTCGGGCACGGACCGAGGGCCCGCGGGGTCAGGGGGGCCCCATGAGAGGCTCAGTCTGCCCCTGGAGGTGCCCGCAGTTTATCAAGCAGATTGTATGATAACCCCCACCCCCCCCAGGAGCAGTGAACGAAATCCTTGCTTGCCGAGTGAAAGAGCAATCACGGAGCCATCAGCGGCAGCCGGCAGGGGATTATTGCAAACTAAGACAGGCGCGCCTCCGGCCACCTCTCCCCCTGGGGAACTCAGCTGAGGGGCGGAGCCATATCTCAATGCCGCGGGGGACTGTTGTGTCAGGAAGGGAGCTGGAGGCTGCAGTGCAGAGTGCACACAGATCGGACAGACAGCGGAGCGGAGTGTCATGTTCGCATTGGCCACCCACACTGACCTGCCTTGTGTGCAGCAGCAGGTCAGTGTTATAAAAACAGACAGCACAGCAGTTGTATGCATTGTTTTTCTAAGAACTTGCCCTGGCCCATGATACTCTCCTGGTCCCCCCACCCCCACAGTGTCCCCCTGTGTGTGCTGCCTCTCCAGTGTCCCCCTGTGTGTGTGTGTGCTCTCCCTCCAGTGTCCCCCTGTGTGTGTGTGCTCTCCCTCCAGTGTCCCCCTGTGTGTGTGTGTGCTCTCCAGTGTCCCCCTGTGTGTGTGTGTGCTCTCCAGTGTCCCCCTGTGTGTGTGTGTGCTCTCCAGTGTCCCCCTGTGTGTGTGCTCTCCAGTGTCCCCCTGTGTGTGTGTGTGTGCTCTCCAGTGTCCCCCTGTGTGTGTGCTCTCCAGTGTCCCCCTGTGTGTGTGCTCTCCAGTGTCCCCCTGTGTGTGTGTGTGCTCTCCCTCCAGTGTCCCCCTGTGTGTGTGTGTGCTCTCCAGTGTCCCCCTGTGTGTGTGCTCTCCAGTGTCCCCCTGTGTGTGTGCTCTCCAGTGTCCCCCTGTGTGTGTGTGTGCTCTCCAGTGTCCCCCTGTGTGTGTGTGTGTGCTCTCCCTCCAGTGTTCCCCTGTGTGTGTGTGTGCTCTCCAGTGTCCCCCTGTGTGTGTGCTCTCCAGTGTCCCCCTGTGTGTGTGTGTGCTCTCCAGTGTCCCCCTGTGTGTGTGCTCTCCAGTGTCCCCCTGTGTGTGTGCTCTCCAGTGTCCCCCTGTGTGTGTGCTCTCCAGTGTCCCCCTGTGTGTGTGTGTGCTCTCCCTCCAGTGTCCCCCTGTGTGTGTGCTCTCCCTCCAGTGTCCCCCTGTGTGTGTGCTCTCCCTCCAGTGTCCCCCTGTGTGCGCTCTCCCTCCAGTGTCCCCCTGTGTGTGTGTGTGTGTGTGCTCTCCCTCCAGTGTCCCCCTGTGTGTGTGTGCTGTCCAGTGTCCCCCTGTGTGTGTGTGTGTGCTCTCCAGTGTCCCCCTGTGTGTGCGCTCTCCCTCCAGTGTCCCCCTGTGTGTGCGCTCTCCCTCCAGTGTCCCCCTGTGTGTGTGTGTGCTCTCCCTCCAGTGTCCCCCTGTGTGTGCTCTCCAGTGTCCCCCTGTGTTTGTGTGTGTGTGTGTGTGTGTGTGTGCTCTCCCTCCAGTGTCCCCCTGTGTGTGCTCTCTCCCTCCAGTGTCCCCCTGTGTGTGTGTGCTCTCTCTGCAGTGTCCCCCTGTGTGTGCTCTCCCCCTCCAGTGTCCCCCTGTGTGCGCTCTCCCCCTCCAGTGTCCCCCTGTGTGTGTGTGCTCTCTCTGCAGTGTCCCCCTGTGTGTGCTCTCCCCCTCCAGTGTCCCCCTGTGTGTGTGTGCTCTCTTGCTCCCCCTCCAGTGTCCCCCTGTGTGTGTGTGCTCTCTCTGCAGTGTCCCCCTGTGTGTGCTCTCCCCCTCCAGTGTCCCCCTGTGTGTGTGTGTGCTCTCTTGCTCCCCCTCCAGTGTCCCCCTGTGTGTGCTCTCTTGCTCCCCCTCCAGTGTCCCCCTGTGTGTGCTCTCCCCCTCCAGTGTCCCCCTGTGTGTGCTCTCCCCCTCCAGTGTCCCCCTGTGTGTGCTCTCCCCCTCCAGTGTCCCCCTGTGTGTGCTCTCCCCCTGTGTGCGCTCTCCCCCTCCAGTGTCCCCCTGTGTGCGCTCTCTCTCTCCAGTGTCCCCCTGTGTGCGCTCTCTCTCTCCAGTGTCCCCCTGTGTGTGCGCTCTCTCTCTCCAGTGTCCCCCTGTGTGTGCGCTCTCTCTCTCCAGTGTCCCCCTCTGTGTGTGTGCTCTCCCTCCATTGTCCCCCTCTTTGTGTGTGCTCTCCCTCCAGTGTCCCCCTCTTTGTGTGTGCTCTCCCTCCAGTGTCCCCCTCTGTGTGTGTGCTCTCCCTCCAGTGTCCCCCTGTGTGTGTGCTCTCCCCCCAGTGTCCCCCTGTGTGCGTTCTCCCTCCAGTGTCCCCCTGTGTGCGTTCTCCCTCCAGTGTCCCCCTGTGTGCGCTCTCCCTCCAGTGTCCCCCTGTGTGCGCTCTCCCTCCAGTGTCCCCCTGTGTGCGCTCTCCCTCCAGTGTCCCCCTGTGTGCGCTCTCCCTCCAGTGTCCCCCTGTGTGCGCTCTCCCTCCAGTGTCCCCCTGTGTGCGCTCTCCCTCCAGTGTCCCCCTGTGTGCGCTCTCCCTCCAGTGTCCCCCTGTGTGCGCTCTCCCACCAGTGTCCCCCTGTGTGCGCTCTCCCTCCAGTGTCCCCCTGTGTGCGCTCTCCCTCCAGTGTCCCCCTGTGTGCGCTCTCCCACCAGTGTCCCCCTGTGTGCGCTCTCCCCCCAGTGTCCCCCTGTGTGCGCTCTCCCTCCAGTGTCCCTCTGTGTGCGCTCTCCCTCCAGTGTCCCCCTGTGTGCCCTCTCCCTCCAGTGTCCCCCTGTGTGCCCTCTCCCTCCAGTGTCCCCCTGTGTGCCCTCTCCCTCCAGTGTCCCCCTGTGTGCCCTCTCCCTCCAGTGTCCCCCTGTGTGCCCTCTCCCTCCAGTGTCCCCCTGTGTGCCCTCTCCCTCCAGTGTCCCCCTGTGTGCCCTCTCCCTCCAGTGTCCCCCTGTGTGTGTGTGTGTGTGCTCTCCCCCCAGTGTCCCCCTGTGTGTGCTCTCCCCCCAGTGTCCCCCCGTGTGTGCTCTCCCTCCAGTGTCCCCCCGTGTGTGCTCTCCCTCCAGTGTCCCCCCGTGTGTGCTCTCCCTCCAGTGTCCCCCCGTGTGTGCTCTCCCTCCAGTGTCCCCCCGTGTGTGCTCTCCCTCCAGTGTCCCCCCGTGTGTGCTCTCTCCCTCCAGTGTCCCCCCGTGTGTGCTCTCTCCCTCCAGTGTCCCCCCGTGTGCGCTCTCTCCCTCCAGTGTCCCCCCGTGTGCGCTCTCTCCCTCCAGTGTCCCCCCGTGTGCGCTCTCTCCCTCCAGTGTCCCCCCGTGTGCGCTCTCTCCCTCCAGTGTCCCCCCGTGTGCGCTCTCTCCCTCCAGTGTCCCCCCGTGTGCGCTCTCTCCCTCCAGTGTCCCCCCGTGTGCGCTCTCTCCCTCCAGTGTCCCCCCGTGTGCGCTCTCTCCCTCCAGTGTCCCCCCGTGTGCGCTCTCTCCCTCCAGTGTCCCCCCGTGTGCGCTCTCTCCCTCCAGTGTCCCCCCGTGTGCGCTCTCTCCCTCCAGTGTCCCCCCGTGTGCGCTCTCTCCCTCCAGTGTCCCCCCGTGTGCGCTCTCTCCCTCCAGTGTCCCCCCGTGTGCGCTCTCTCCCTCCAGTGTCCCCCCGTGTGCGCTCTCTCCCTCCAGTGTCCCCCCGTGTGTGCTCTCTCCCTCCAGTGTCCCCCCGTGTGTGCTCTCTCCCTCCAGTGTCCCCCCGTGTGTGCTCTCTCCCTCCAGTGTCCCCCCGTGTGCGCTCTCCCTCCAGTGTCCCCCCGTGTGCGCTCTCCCTCCAGTGTCCCCCCGTGTGCACTCTCCCTCCAGTGTCCCCCCGTGTGCGCTCTCCCTCCAGTGTCCCCCCGTGTGCGCTCTCCCTCCAGTGTCCCCCCGTGTGCGCTCTCCCTCCAGTGTCCCCCCGTGTGCGCTCTCCCTCCAGTGTCCCCCCGTGTGCGCTCTCCCCCTCCAGTGTCCCCCCGTGTGCGCTCTCCCCCTCCAGTGTCCCCCCGTGTGCGCTCTCCCTCCAGTCTCCCCCCGTGTGCGCTCTCCCCCTCCAGTGTCCCCCTGTGTGTGTGTGTGCTCTCTTGCGCTCCCTCCAGTGTCCCCCTGCGTGTGCTCTCCCCCTCCAGTGTCCCCCCGCGTGTGCTCTCCCCCTCCAGTGTCCCCCTGCGTGTGCTCTCCCCTTCCAGTGTCCCCCTGCGTGTGCTCTCCCCTTCCAGTGTCCCCCTGCGTGTGCTCTCCCCCTCCAGTGTCCCCCTGTGTGTGCTCTCCCCCTCCAGTGTCCCCCTGTGTGCACTCTCCCCCTGTGTGCGCTCTCCCACTCCAGTGTCCCCCTGTGTGCGCTCTCCCTCTCCAGTGTCCCCCTGTGTGCGCTCTCCCCCTCCAGTGTCCCCCTGTGTGCGCTCTCCCCCTCCAGTGTCCCCCTGTGTGCGCTCTCCCCCTCCAGTGTCCCCCTGTGTGTGTGCTCTCCCTCCAGTGTCTCCCTGTGTGTGTGCTCTCCCTCCAGTGTCCCCCTCTGTGTGTGTGCTCTCCCCCCAGTGTCCCCCTGTGTGTGTGTGTGCTCTCCCCCCAGTGTCCCCCTGTGTGCGTTCTCCCTCCAGTGTCCCCCTGTGTGCGTTCTCCCTCCAGTGTCCCCCTGTGTGCGTTCTCCCTCCAGTGTCCCCCTGTGTGCGTTCTCCCTCCAGTGTCCCCCTGTGTGCGCTCTCCCTGCAGTGTCCCCCTGTGTGCGCTCTCCCTGCAGTGTCCCCCTGTGTGCGCTCTCCCTGCAGTGTCCCCCTGTGTGCGCTCTCCCTGCAGTGTCCCCCTGTGTTCGCTCTCCCTGCAGTGTCCCCCTGTGTGCGCTCTCCCTGCAGTGTCCCCCTGTGTGCGCTCTCCCTGCAGTGTCCCCCTGTGTGCGCTCTCCCTGCAGTGTCCCCCTGTGTGCGCTCTCCCTGCAGTGTCCCCCTGTGTGCGCTCTCCCTGCAGTGTCCCCCCCGTGTGCGCTCTCCCTGCAGTGTCCCCCCCGTGTGCGCTCTCCCTGCAGTGTCCCCCCCGTGTGCCCTCTCCCTCCAGTGTCCCCCCGTGTGCCCTCTCCCTCCAGTGTCCCCCCGTGTGCGCTCTCCCTCCAGTGTCCCCCCGTGTGCGCTCTCCCTCCAGTGTCCCCCCGTGTGCGCTCTCCCCCTCCAGTGTCCCCCCGTGTGCGCTCTCCCCCTCCAGTGTCCCCCCGTGTGCGCTCTCCCCCTCCAGTGTCCCCCCGTGTGCGCTCTCCCCCTCCAGTGTCCCCCCGTGTGCGCTCTCCCCCTCCAGTGTCCCCCCGTGTGCGCTCTCCCCCTCCAGTGTCCCCCCGTGTGCGCTCTCCCTCCAGTGTCCCCCCGTGTGCGCTCTCCCTCCAGTGTCCCCCTGTGTGCGCTCTCCCACCAGTGTCCCCCTGTGTGCGCTCTCCCCCCAGTGTCCCCCTGTGTGCGCTCTCCCTCCAGTGTCCCTCTGTGTGCGCTCTCCCTCCAGTGTCCCCCGGTGTGCGCTCTCCCTCCAGTGTCCCCCCGTGTGCGCTCTCCCTCCAGTGTCCCCCCGTGTGCGCTCTCCCCCTCCAGTGTCCCCCCGTGTGCGCTCTCCCCCTCCAGTGTCCCCCCGTGTGCGCTCTCCCCCTCCAGTGTCCCCCCGTGTGCGCTCTCCCCCTCCAGTGTCCCCCTGTGTGCGCTCTCCCTCCAGTGTCCCCCTGTGTGCGCTCTCCCTCCAGTGTCCCCCTGTGTGCGCTCTCCCTCCAGTGTCCCCCTGTGTGCGCTCTCCCTCCAGTGTCCCCCTGTGTGCGCTCTCCCTGCAGTGTCCCCCCCGTGTGCGCTCTCCCTGCAGTGTCCCCCCCGTGTGCCCTCTCCCTCCAGTGTCCCCCCGTGTGCCCTCTCCCTCCAGTGTCCCCCCGTGTGCGCTCTCCCTCCAGTGTCCCCCCGTGTGCGCTCTCCCTCCAGTGTCCCCCCGTGTGCGCTCTCCCTCCAGTGTCCCCCCGTGTGCGCTCTCCCCCTCCAGTGTCCCCCCGTGTGCGCTCTCCCCCTCCAGTGTCCCCCCGTGTGCGCTCTCCCCCTCCAGTGTCCCCCCGTGTGCGCTCTCCCCCTCCAGTGTCCCCCCGTGTGCGCTCTCCCCCCTCCAGTGTCCCCCCGTGTGCGCTCTCCCCCTCCAGTGTCCCCCCGTGTGCGCTCTCCCCCTCCAGTGTCCCCCCGTGTGCGCTCTCCCCCTCCAGTGTCCCCCTGTGTGCGCTCTCCCTCCAGTGTCCCCCTGTGTGCGCTCTCCCTCCAGTGTCCCCCTGTGTGCGCTCTCCCTCCAGTGTCCCCCTGTGTGCGCTCTCCCTCCAGTGTCCCCCTGTGTGCGCTCTCCCACCAGTGTCCCCCTGTGTGCGCTCTCCCCCCAGTGTCCCCCTGTGTGCGCTCTCCCTCCAGTGTCCCTCTGTGTGCGCTCTCCCTCCAGTGTCCCCCTGTGTGCCCTCTCCCTCCAGTGTCCCCCTGTGTGCCCTCTCCCTCCAGTGTCCCCCTGTGTGCCCTCTCCCTCCAGTGTCCCCCTGTGTGCCCTCTCCCTCCAGTGTCCCCCTGTGTGCCCTCTCCCTCCAGTATCCCCCTGTGTGCCCTCTCCCTCCAGTGTCCCCCTGTGTGCCCTCTCCCTCCAGTGTCCCCCTGTGTGCCCTCTCCCTCCAGTGTCCCCCTGTGTGTGTGTGCTCTCCCCCCAGTGTCCCCCCGTGTGTGCTCTCCCTCCAGTGTCCCCCCTTGTGTGCTCTCCCTCCAGTGTCCCCCCGTGTGTGCTCTCCCTCCAGTGTCCCCCCGTGTGTGCTCTCCCTCCAGTGTCCCCCCGTGTGTGCTCTCCCTCCAGTGTCCCCCCGTGTGTGCTCTCCCTCCAGTGTCCCCCCGTGTGTGCTCTTCCTCCAGTGTCCCCCCGTGTGTGCTCTCCCTCCAGTGTCCCCCCGTGTGTGCTCTCCCTCCAGTGTCCCCCCGTGTGTGCTCTCTCCCTCCAGTGTCCCCCCGTGTGTGCTCTCTCCCTCCAGTGTCCCCCCGTGTGTGCTCTCTCCCTCCAGTGTCCCCCCGTGTGTGCTCTCTCCCTCCAGTGTCCCCCCGTGTGTGCTCTCTCCCTCCAGTGTCCCCCCGTGTGCGCTCTCTCCCTCCAGTGTCCCCCCGTGTGCGCTCTCTCCCTCCAGTGTCCCCCCGTGTGCGCTCTCTCCCTCCAGTGTCCCCCCGTGTGCGCTCTCTCCCTCCAGTGTCCCCCCGTGTGCGCTCTCTCCCTCCAGTGTCCCCCCGTGTGCGCTCTCTCCCTCCAGTGTCCCCCCGTGTGCGCTCTCTCCCTCCAGTGTCCCCCCGTGTGTGCTCTCTCCCTCCAGTGTCCCCCCATGTGCGCTCTCCCCCTCCAGTGTCCCCCCGTGTGCGCTCTCCCTCCAGTCTCCCCCCGTGTGCGCTCTCCCCCTCCAGTCTCCCCCTGTGTGTGTGTGTGCTCTCTTGCGCTCCCTCCAGTGTCCCCCTGCGTGTGCTCTCCCCCTCCAGTGTCCCCCTGCGTGTGCTCTCCCCCTCCAGTGTCCCCCTGCGTGTGCTCTCCCCTTCCAGTGTCCCCCTGCGTGTGCTCTCCCCTTCCAGTGTCCCCCTGCGTGTGCTCTCCCCCTCCAGTGTCCCCCTGTGTGTGCTCTCCCCCTCCAGTGTCCCCCTGTGTGCGCTCTCCCCCTGTGTGCGCTCTCCCCCTCCAGTGTCCCCCTGTGTGCGCTCTCCCCCTCCAGTGTCCCCCTGTGTGCGCTCTCCCCCTCCAGTGTCCCCCTGTGTGCGCTTTCCCCCTCCAGTGTCCCCCTGTGTGCGCTCTCCCCCTCCAGTGTCCCCCTGTGTGTGCTCTCCCCCTCCAGTGTCCCCCTGTGTGTGTGCTCTCCCTCCAGTGTCTCCCTGTGTGTGTGCTCTCCCTCCAGTGTCCCCCTCTGTGTGTGTGCTCTCCCCCCAGTGTCCCCCTGTGTGTGTGTGTGCTCTCCCCCCAGTGTCCCCCTGTGTGCGTTCTCCCTCCAGTGTCCCCCTGTGTGCGTTCTCCCTCCAGTGTCCCCCTGTGTGCGTTCTCCCTCCAGTGTCCCCCTGTGTGCGTTCTCCCTCCAGTGTCCCCCTGTGTGCGCTCTCCCTGCAGTGTCCCCCTGTGTGCGCTCTCCCTGCAGTGTCCCCCTGTGTGCGCTCTCCCTGCAGTGTCCCCCTGTGTGCGCTCTCCCTGCAGTGTCCCCCTGTGTGCGCTCTCCCTGCAGTGTCCCCCTGTGTGCGCTCTCCCTGCAGTGTCCCCCTGTGTGCGCTCTCCCTGCAGTGTCCCCCTGTGTGCGCTCTCCCTGCAGTGTCCCCCTGTGTGCGCTCTCCCTGCAGTGTCCCCCCCGTGTGCGCTCTCCCTGCAGTGTCCCCCCCGTGTGCGCTCTCCCTGCAGTGTCCCCCCCGTGTGCCCTCTCCCTCCAGTGTCCCCCCGTGTGCCCTCTCCCTCCAGTGTCCCCCCGTGTGCGCTCTCCCTCCAGTGTCCCCCCGTGTGCGCTCTCCCTCCAGTGTCCCCCGTGTGCGCTCTCCCTCCAGTGTCCCCCCGTGTGCGCTCTCCCCCTCCAGTGTCCCCCCGTGTGCGCTCTCCCCCTCCAGTGTCCCCCCGTGTGCGCTCTCCCCCTCCAGTGTCCCCCCGTGTGCGCTCTCCCCCTCCAGTGTCCCCCCGTGTGCGCTCTCCCCCTCCAGTGTCCCCCCGTGTGCGCTCTCCCCCTCCAGTGTCCCCCCGTGTGCGCTCTCCCCCTCCAGTGTCCCCCCGTGTGCGCTCTCCCCCTCCAGTGTCCCCCCGTGTGCGCTCTCCCCCTCCAGTGTCCCCCCCGTGTGCGCTCTCCCCCTCCAGTGTCCCCCCGTGTGCGCTCTCCCCCTCCAGTGTCCCCCCGTGTGCGCTCTCCCCATCCAGTGTCCCCCCGTGTGCGCTCTCCCCCTCCAGTGTCCCCCCGTGTGCGCTCTCCCCCTCCAGTGTCCCCCCGTGTGCGCTCTCCCCCTCCAGTGTCCCCCCGTGTGCGCTCTCCCCCTCCAGTGTCCCCCCGTGTGCGCTCTCCCCCTCCAGTGTCCCCCCGTGTGCGCTCTCCCCCTCCAGTGTCCCCCCGTGTGCGCTCTCCCCCTCCAGTGTCCCCCCGTGTGCGCTCTCCCCCTCCAGTGTCCCCCCGTGTGCGCTCTCCCCCTCCAGTGTCCCCCCCGTGTGCGCTCTCCCCCTCCAGTGTCCCCCCGTGTGCGCTCTCCCCCTCCAGTGTCCCCCCGTGTGCGCTCTCCCCCTCCAGTGTCCCCCCGTGTGCGCTCTCCCCCTCCAGTGTCCCCCCGTGTGCGCTCTCCCCCTCCAGTGTCCCCCCGTGTGCGCTCTCCCCCTCCAGTGTCCCCCCGTGTGCGCTCTCCCCCTCCAGTGTCCCCCCGTGTGCGCTCTCCCCCTCCAGTGTCCCCCCGTGTGCGCTCTCCCCCTCCAGTGTCCCCCCGTGTGCGCTCTCCCCCTCCAGTGTCCCCCTGTGTGCACTCTCCCCCTGTGTGCGCTCTCCCCCTCCAGTGTCCCCCTGTGTGCGCTCTCCCCCTCCAGTGTCCCCCTCTGTGCGCTCTCTCCCTCCAGTGTCCCCCTGTGTGCGTGCTCTCCCTCCAGTGTCTCCCTGTGTGTGCGCTCTCCCTCCAGTGTCCCCCCGTGTGCGCTCTCCCTCCAGTGTCCCCCCGTGTGCGCTCTCCCTCCAGTGTTCCCCCGTGTGCGCTCTCCCCCTCCAGTGTCCCCCCGTGTGCGCTCTCCCCCTCCAGTGTCCCCCCGTGTGCGCTCTCCCCCTCCAGTGTCCCCCCGTGTGCGCTCTCCCCCTCCAGTGTCCCCCTGTGTGCGCTCTCCCTCCAGTGTCCCCCTGTGTGCGCTCTCCCTCCAGTGTCCCCCTGTGTGCGCTCTCCCTCCAGTGTCCCCCTGTGTGCGCTCTCCCACCAGTGTCCCCCTGTGTGCGCTCTCCCCCCAGTGTCCCCCTGTGTGCGCTCTCCCTCCAGTGTCCCTCTGTGTGCGCTCTCCCTCCAGTGTCCCCCTGTGTGCCCTCTCCCTCCAGTGTCCCCCTGTGTGCCCTCTCCCTCCAGTGTCCCCCTGTGTGCCCTCTCCCTCCAGTGTCCCCCTGTGTGCCCTCTCCCTCCAGTGTCCCCCTGTGTGCCCTCTCCCTCCAGTGTCCCCCTGTGTGCCCTCTCCCTCCAGTGTCCCCCTGTGTGCCCTCTCCCTCCAGTGTCCCCCTGTGTGCCCTCTCCCTCCAGTGTCCCCCTGTGTGTGTGTGCTCTCCCCCCAGTGTCCCCCCGTGTGTGCTCTCCCTCCAGTGTCCCCCCGTGTGTGCTCTCCCTCCAGTGTCCCCCCGTGTGTGCTTTCCCTCCAGTGTCCCCCCGTGTGTGCTCTCCCTCCAGTGTCCCCCCGTGTGTGCTCTCCCTCCAGTGTCCCCCCGTGTGTGCTCTCCCTCCAGTGTCCCCCCGTGTGTGCTCTTCCTCCAGTGTCCCCCCGTGTGTGCTCTCCCTCCAGTGTCCCCCCGTGTGTGCTCTCCCTCCAGTGTCCCCCCGTGTGTGCTCTCTCCCTCCAGTGTCCCCCCGTGTGTGCTCTCTCCCTCCAGTGTCCCCCCATGTGTGCTCTCTCCCTCCAGTGTCCCCCCGTGTGTGCTCTCTCCCTCCAGTGTCCCCCCGTGTGCGCTCTCTCCCTCCAGTGTCCCCCCGTGTGCGCTCTCTCCCTCCAGTGTCCCCCCGTGTGCGCTCTCTCCCTCCAGTGTCCCCCCGTGTGCGCTCTCTCCCTCCAGTGTCCCCCCGTGTGCGCTCTCTCCCTCCAGTGTCCCCCCGTGTGCGCTCTCTCCCTCCAGTGTCCCCCCGTGTGCGCTCTCTCCCTCCAGTGTCCCCCCGTGTGCGCTCTCTCCCTCCAGTGTCCCCCCGTGTGCGCTCTCTCCCTCCAGTGTCCCCCCGTGTGCGCTCTCTCCCTCCAGTGTCCCCCCGTGTGCGCTCTCTCCCTCCAGTGTCCCCCCGTGTGCGCTCTCTCCCTCCAGTGTCCCCCCGTGTGCGCTCTCTCCCTCCAGTGTCCCCCCGTGTGTGCTCTCTCCCTCCAGTGTCCCCCCGTGTGCGCTCTCCCTCCAGTGTCCCCCCGTGTGCGCTCTCCCTCCAGTGTCCCCCCGTGTGCGCTCTCCCTCCAGTGTCCCCCCGTGTGCGCTCTCCCTCCAGTGTCCCCCCGTGTGCGCTCTCCCCCTCCAGTGTCCCCCCGTGTGCGCTCTCCCCCTCCAGTGTCCCCCCGTGTGCGCTCTCCCTCCAGTCTCCCCCCGTGTGCGCTCTCCCCCTCCAGTCTCCCCCTGTGTGTGTGTGTGCTCTCTTGCGCTCCCTCCAGTGTCCCCCTGCGTGTGCTTTCCCCCTCCAGTGTCCCCCTGCGTGTGCTCTCCCCCTCCAGTGTCCCCCTGCGTGTGCTCTCCCCTTCCAGTGTCCCCCTGCGTGTGCTCTCCCCTTCCAGTGTCCCCCTGCGTGTGCTCTCCCCCTCCAGTGTCCCCCTGTGTGTGCTCTCCCCCTCCAGTGTCCCCCTGTGTGCGCTCTCCCCCTGTGTGCGCTCTCCCCCTCCAGTGTCCCCCTGTGTGCGCTCTCCCCCTCCAGTGTCCCCCTGTGTGCGCTCTCCCCCTCCAGTGTCCCCCTGTGTGCGCTTTCCCCCTCCAGTGTCCCCCTGTGTGCGCTCTCCCCCTCCAGTGTCCCCCTGTGTGCGCTCTCCCCCTCCAGTGTCCCCCTGTGTGTGTGCTCTCCCTCCAGTGTCTCCCTGTGTGTGTGCTCTCCCTCCAGTGTCCCCCTCTGTGTGTGTGCTCTCCCCCCAGTGTCCCCCTGTGTGTGTGTGTGCTCTCCCCCCAGTGTCCCCCTGTGTGCGTTCTCCCTCCAGTGTCCCCCTGTGTGCGTTCTCCCTCCAGTGTCCCCCTGTGTGCGTTCTCCCTCCAGTGTCCCCCTGTGTGCGTTCTCCCTCCAGTGTCCCCCTGTGTGCGTTCTCCCTCCAGTGTCCCCCTGTGTGCGCTCTCCCTGCAGTGTCCCCCTGTGTGCGCTCTCCCTGCAGTGTCCCCCTGTGTGCGCTCTCCCTGCAGTGTCCCCCTGTGTGCGCTCTCCCTGCAGTGTCCCCCTGTGTGCGCTCTCCCTGCAGTGTCCCCCTGTGTGCGCTCTCCCTGCAGTGTCCCCCTGTGTGCGCTCTCCCTGCAGTGTCCCCCCCGTGTGCGCTCTCCCTGCAGTGTCCCCCCCGTGTGCGCTCTCCCTGAAGTGTCCCCCCCGTGTGCCCTCTCCCTCCAGTGTCCCCCCGTGTGCCCTCTCCCTCCAGTGTCCCCCCGTGTGCGCTCTCCCTCCAGTGTCCCCCCGTGTGCACTCTCCCTCCAGTGTCCCCCGTGTGCGCTCTCCCTCCAGTGTCCCCCCGTGTGCGCTCTCTCCCTCCAGTGTCCCCCCGTGTGCGCTCTCCCCCTCCAGTGTCCCCCCGTGTGCGCTCTCCCCCTCCAGTGTCCCCCCGTGTGCGCTCTCCCCCTCCAGTGTCCCCCCGTGTGCGCTCTCCCCCTCCAGTGTCCCCCGTGTGCGCTCTCCCCCTCCAGTGTCCCCCCGTGTGCGCTCTCCCCCTCCAGTGTCCCCCCGTGTGCGCTCTCCCCCTCCAGTGTCCCCCCGTGTGCGCTCTCCCCCTCCAGTGTCCCCCCGTGTGCGCTCTCCCCCTCCAGTGTCCCCCCGTGTGCGCTCTCCCCCTCCAGTGTCCCCCCGTGTGCGCTCTCCCCCTCCAGTGTCCCCCCCGTGTGCGCTCTCCCCCTCCAGTGTCCCCCCGTGTGCGCTCTCCCCCTCCAGTGTCCCCCCGTGTGCGCTCTCCCCCTCCAGTGTCCCCCCATGTGCGCTCTCCCCCTCCAGTGTCCCCCCGTGTGCGCTCTCCCCCTCCAGTGTCCCCCCGTGTGCGCTCTCCCCCTCCAGTGTCCCCCCGTGTGCGCTCTCCCCCTCCAGTGTCCCCCCGTGTGCGCTCTCCCCCTCCAGTGTCCCCCCGTGTGCGCTCTCCCCCTCCAGTGTCCCCCCGTGTGCGCTCTCCCCCTCCAGTGTCCCCCCGTGTGCGCTCTCCCCCTCCAGTGTCCCCCCGTGTGCGCTCTCCCCCTCCAGTGTCCCCCCGTGTGCGCTCTCCCCCTCCAGTGTCCCCCCCGTGTGCGCTCTCCCCCTCCAGTGTCCCCCCGTGTGTGCTCTCCCCCTCCAGTGTCCCCCCGTGTGCGCTCTCCCCCTCCAGTGTCCCCCCGTGTGCGCTCTCCCCCTCCAGTGTTCCCCCGTGTGCGCTCTCCCCCTCCAGTGTCCCCCCGTGTGCGCTCTCCCCCTCCAGTGTCCCCCCGTGTGCGCTCTCCCCCTCCAGTGTCCCCCCGTGTGCGCTCTCCCCCTCCAGTGTCCCCCCGTGTGCGCTCTCCCCCTCCAGTGTCCCCCCGTGTGCGCTCTCCCCCTCCAGTGTCCCCCTGTGTGCACTCTCCCCCTGTGTGCGCTCTCCCCCTCCAGTGTCCCCCTGTGTGCGCTCTCCCCCTCCAGTGTCCCCCTGTGTGCGCTCTCTCCCTCCAGTGTCCCCCTGTGTGCGTGCTCTCCCTCCAGTGTCTCCCTGTGTGTGTGCTCTCCCTCCAGTGTCTCCCTGTGTGTGTGCTCTCCCTCCAGTGTCCCCCTCTGTGTGTGTGCTCTCCCCCCAGTGTCCCCCTGTGTGTGTGTGTGTGTGCTCTCCCCCCAGTGTCCCCCTGTGTGCGCTCTCCCTGCAGTGTCCCCCCGTGTGCGCTCTCCCTGCAGTGTCCCCCCGTGTGCGCTCTCCCTGCAGTGTCCCCCCGTGTGCGCTCTCCCTGCAGTGTCCCCCCGTGTGCGCTCTCCCTGCAGTGTCCCCCCGTGTGCGCTCTCCCTCCAGTGTCCCCCCGTGTGCCCTCTCCCTCCAGTGTCCCCCCGTGTGCCCTCTCCCTCCAGTGTCCCCCCGTGTGCCCTCTCCCTCCAGTGTCCCCCCGTGTGCCCTCTCCCTCCAGTGTCCCCCCGTTTGCGCTCTCCCTCCAGTGTCCCCCCGTGTGCGCTCTCCCTCCAGTGTCCCCCCGTGTGCGCTCTCCCTCCAGTGTCCCCCCGTGTGCGCTCTCCCTCCAGTGTCCCCCCGTGTGCGCTCTCCCTCCAGTGTCCCCCCGTGTGCGCTCTCCCTCCAGTGTCCCCCCGTGTGCGCTCCACCCCCCCCCCGTGTCTCCCTGTGCAGGTGTGGCTTGAGTGTGGGGACACAGGGGGCCCCATGATCTTCTATTGCCCGGGGGCCCCATGAGTTGTCAGTCCGCCCCTGTATCGACCTATCTCCAGGCTACTTATCGACAACTTTTCTACGGAATATTACAAACTTATTTTTTCTGCTTATCAACAAGGTGTTATAGACATTAACACTTGGACATTTTTGAATGTGAAAGACCCTAAAATACCAACCTTTTACGCTTTACCAAAACTGCATAAATCTTTAGAGTCCCCGCACGGCCATCCTATCGTGCCCGGGTGTCAATGCCTTACCGAAAACGCAAGTGCACTTGTTGACAAGTATCTTAGTCCACATGTCACATCACTCCCCTCGTATGTCAAAGATAGATTTGCCTCAGAATGTATGGTTGGTTGCTCTAGATGTAGAGAGCCTTTATAATGCCATTCCTCACAATAATGGCATTGATGTGGTTAACAAATTACTACAAGAAAGAGGTCCCAAATTTGAAGCATATGGTCAATTCGTTATTAACCTTTTACGGTTTATTTTAACACGAAACCATTTTATGTTTGGCTCTTCCCACTTCCTCCAGGTACAGGTTGTAGCTATGGGCACTAAATGTGCATCATCCTATGCCAATCTGTACCTGGGGGGTGGGAAAGAGAACTGTTTGCCAACCCTGACTTAACTCATCTTTTGTGCCACATTGTGTCTTGCCACAGATATATAGACGATGTACTTTTCTTCTGGTCTGGCACTCGGTAACAATTATCCCAATTTGTTGACCTCCTGGCTATTAACACTTTTAACTGGAAATTCACAATGGATTGCAGCCAGACCAAAATTACTTTTTTGGATTTGGAGATCCAGTTAGACCCTAATGGAAATCTCTTTTCATCATTGTACCGGAAGGGAACATCCGGAAATACTATTCTCCACTAGGGATGAGCCGAACACCCCCCGGTTCGGTTCGCACCAGAACCCGCGAACGGACCGAAAGTTCGCACGAACGTTAGAACCCCATTGACGTCTATGGGACTCGAACGTTCGAAATCAAAAGTGCTCATTTTAAAGGCTAATTTGCATGGTATTGTCCTAAAAAGGGTTTGGGGACCCGGGTCCTACCCCAGGGGACATGTATCAATGCAAAAAAAACTTTTAAAAACGGCCGTTTTTTCGGGAGCAGTGATTTTAATGATGCTTAAAGTAAAAAAAAAAAGTGAAATATTCCTTTAAATATCGTACCTGGGGGGTGTCTATAGTATGCCTGTAAAGTGACGCGTGTTTCCCATGTTTAGAACAGTCCCTGCACCAAATGTCATTTTTAAAGGAAAAAATCTCATTTAAAACTGCTTGCGGGTTTAATGTCATGTCGGGTCATGGCAATATGGATGAAAATCAGTGAGACAAACGGCATGGGTACCCCCCAGTCCATTACCAGGCCCTTTGGGTCTTGTATGGATATTAAGGGGAACCCCGCACCCAAATTAAAATAAGGAAAGGTGTGGGGCCACCAGGCCCTATATACTCTGAACAGCAGTGCAAACAAGACAGGGACTGTAGGTTTGTTGTTAAGTAGAATCTGTTTGTAATTTTGAACATTTTTAACGTGTTTAGCTCCAGCCAAAAAATCTTTTCTAAGCTTTTTGGAAAACATAGGGAAGGGTTATCACCCCTGTGACATTTGTTTTGCTGTCTTTCCTCCTCTTCAGAAGATTTCACCTCACTTTTTTGTCCCAATGAAAAATGTTTTTTGAAAATTTGGGTTTTTTTGTGGAACAAGGATTGGAAAGCATCAGTGGAAAGGAGAAATTGTTTTCCCATATTAACTCTTACAGGAGAGAATTTCCCTTCCTAGGGGTAGATTTCATCTCACTTCCTGTTGTCTCCTTCCGTTTGCAAGTAGGAGTCATTTGTAAGTTAGATGTTTGAAAGTAGGGTCCTGCCTTAGGTATTGCTGTGGCCACAACACTGTAAGCCCTCACAGGGCCCTGCTGTGAAATATTAGATCAAGAATTGTAATTACATGCCCCTGTTGAACAGGAGCTGAAAAATTAGGCCTTAGGCACTGGTGCTGGTGCCACAACACTGCAACCCCTCACAGACACTCTAGTTGGAACGCAGGAACGAGCCCTGCTGCAAAGTATTGCTTCAAAAATTGTAATTACACGCCCCTGTTAGACAGGGGCAGAAAAATTGGGCCTTAGGCACTGGTGCTGGTGCCACAACACTGCAACCCCTCACAGACACTCTAGTTGGAACGCAGGAACGAGCCCTGCTGCAAAGTATTGCATCAAAAATTGTAATTACACGCCCCTGTTAGACAGGGGCAGAAAAATTGGGCCTTAGGCACTGGTGCTGGTGCCACAACACTGCAACCCCTCACAGACACTCTAGTTGGAATGCAGGAACGAGCCCTGCTGCAAAGTATTACATCAAAAATTGTAATTACACGCCCCTGTTAAACAGGGGCTGAAAAATTGGGCCTTAGGCACTGGTGGTGGCGCCCAGAACCAAAAATGTTCTTACAAGCTATCAGCGTGATGATTGAGGAGGAAGAGGATAATTACTCAGGGATAGTCACTCAGCATCAGCATAGGCAGTCTTTGAAGGGATCTGAGATTTCAAAAAAAATTATTCGGTTACATCAGCATCAGGTGCTTGGTAGCTGGTGGTGATCCAAGACTCATTCATTTTTATGAAGGTCAGCCGATCGACCGAGTCGGTGGACAGACGCACCCTGTGATCGGTTACCACGCCTCCAGCAGCACTGAATGTGCGTTCCGAAAGAACGCTGGATGCAGGACAGGCCAGTAGCTCAATTGCATACTATGCAAGCTCTGGCCAGTGATCCATCCTCAAGACCCAGTAACCCAGAGGATTTTCGGTGGGAAAGGTGTCCAAGTCTGATCTTGCCCCTAGGTATTCCTGCACCATATAAAACAGACGCTGGCGATGGTTGCTGGAACCGATCATACCTTGGGGCTGCGGACCAAAAAATTGTCTGAACGCATCGGTCAGACGGCCACCTTCTCCACCGCTCCTTCTTTGACTGACCGAAGCCTCAGCAACACGTTGTCCAGAAACAGGAGTTTGTAACCTCCTAGTCTCTGGGAACGCGTTGCACAGACCTTTCTGCAAGGCCTCCCGAAGATGTTTCATCCTCTGCTCCCTCTGCGATGGCAAGATAAGGTCCGCAACCTTACCCTTGTAACGTGGATCAAGGAGGGTTGCCAGCCAGTATTGGTCCTTCTCCTTGATACCACGAATACGAGGATCCTTACGCAGGCTTTGCAGGATCAGGGAGGCCATGCAGCGTAGGTTTGCTGAGGCATTCGGTCCGGAGTCCTCTGGGTCACTAAGAACGACATGGTCCGCAGCCACCTCCTCCCAGCCACGTACAAGTCCATGTGTTTCTTGGGACTGATCCCTTAAAGACTGCTGCTGATGCTGAGTGCCAGGCTCCACCTCCATACTGACACAATCTTCCTCCTCCTCCTCTTCCTCCTCGTCCTCTTCCTGTGTGATCGGCGGGCACGCAGGAACACTGTCTGGATAAAGGGGGCCTTGAGAGCTAAGGAAGTCCTCCTCTTCCTGCCTCTGTTCTGCCTCAAGTGCCCTGTCCATTATTCCACGCAGCGTGTGCTCCAACAGGTGGACAAGGGGGACAGTGTCACTGATGCATGCACTGTCACTGCTCACCATCCTCGTGGCCTCCTCGAATGGTGACAGGACAGTGCATGCATCCCTGATCATGGCCCACTGGCGTGGGGGAAAAAAACCAAGCTCCCCTGACCCTGTCCTGGTGCCATAGTCGCACAGGTACTCATTGATGGCCCTCTGCTGCGTGTGCAGCCGCTGCAGCATGGCCAACGTTGAGTTCCACCTGGTGGGCATGTCACAGATTAGGCGGTTCTTGGGCAGGTTAAACTCCTTTTGGAGGTCCGTCAGCCGAGCACTGGCATTATATGACCGGCGGAAATGCACACAGACTTTCCTGGCCTGCCTCAGGACATCCTGTAAGCCCGGGTACCTGCCCAAGAACCGCTGCACCACCAAGTTAAGGACGTGAGCCAAACAGGGCACATGGGTCATTTGTCCCTGTCGGAGGGCAGAGAGGAGGTTGGTGCCATTGTCGCAAACCACCATTCCTGCCTTAAGTTGGCGTGGCGTCAACCACCTCTGAACCTGCCCCTGCAGAGCTGACAAAACCTCTGCCCCAGTGTGGCTCCTGTCCCCCAAGCACACCAGCTCAAGCACCGCATGGCATCTTTTGGCCTGCGTACTTGCGTAGCCCCTTGAACGCCTACGGAGCACCGCTGGTTCCGAGGAAGAGGCCATAGAGGAAGAAGAAGAGGAGGGGGTGGAGGAGAGAGGTGTGTCACAATCAGCATTTTGGAGGCGTGGTGGCGGAACAACCTCCAACACTACTGCACCTTGTCCTGCATCCTTCCCAGCTGCCAGCAGAGTCACCCAATGCGCCGTGAAACTTAGGTAACGTCCCTGTCCATGCCTGCTGGACCATGAGTCAGCGGTAATATGCACCTTACCGCTGACCGCCCTGTCCAGCGAGGCATGGACATTGCCTTCCACATGCCGGTAGAGAGCCGGAATCGCCTTCCGTGAGAAAAAGTGGCGTTTGGGTACCTGCCACTGAGGAACCGCACATTCCACAAACTCACGGAAGGGGGCAGAGTCTACCAACTGAAAAGGCAGCAGTTGAAGTGCTAGCAATTTTGCCAAGCTAGCATTCAACCGCTGGGCATGTGGATGGCTGGGAGCAAACTTCTTTCGGCGGTGCAGCAGCTGGGGCAGGGAAATTTGCCTGGTACAATCTGACGTCGGTGTACCAAAAGCAGATTGCCCACAAGTACTTGGCTGTGACACACCTAATTCTACACCTTCATTCCTCTCACTGCAGGTCTCAGAGAGGACTGAAGGTCTAGTGGGGTTGGAAATCTCAGCTGATGAGGAGCAAGGAGAGATCCTCTTTGTTCTTTGGTGTGGGTCTTTTAGATACGCTTGCCAACGAACTGCATGGCAGGTCAACATATGTCTGGTCAAGCATGTGGTACCCAAGCGGGAGATGTTTTGGCCACGCGAGATACGCTTGAGACATATGTTGCAAATAGCAGCGGTGCGATCTGATGCACTCGTCTCAAAAAAGGCCCACACCAAAGAACTTTTTGAATAACGCGCAGAGACTGCAGCGCCCTGCACATGTGGAGCTTTGGGGTGTGATGCAGTCAATGTGCTGCCCTTAGGCTGGCCCCTGGAGGGCATCCTGCCTCGTTGGTGATGTGCCGCCGCCTCCTCCTCCTCCTCCTCCTCCTCCTCCTCTCTCCTATCAGGCACCCACGTTGAGTCAGTGACCTCATCATCCCCTCCCTCCTCATCACTGGAGCAAACCTGGCAGTATGCTGCAGCAGGGGGAGCATGACTGCCAGATTGCTGTCCTTCTTGGGCACCCCCTCTGTCCGTGCTCATGTTACTGCCTTCATCGAGCTCAGTATCGTCATCAGAGCCTTCCAAACGCTGGGCATCCTCCTGGAGCATGTACCCAACACTGTGGTCAAACAGTTCGAGGGAATCCTCATGAGGACATGGTGGAGCTAGGGAAGGAGTCACTGATGACATTGAGCTGAGGGAAGAGGCCGCTGCTTTGCCAGACAAAGCACCCTGGGCATGGGTGAGAGAGGATGAGGAGGATGAGGACGGCTTGGTCATCCACTCGACCAAGTCTTCCGCATGTTGCGGCTCAACACGGCCAGCTGCCGAAAAAAAGGCCAAGCGTGTCCCATGGCCACGTGCTGATGAGGATGCACCGTCTCCACGACCAGCACTAGACACAGAGCCTGCTTGCCCTCTCTTATTGGCTTGTGACTGTCTGCCTCTCCTTCTTGGCCTTCCAGACATACTAATGGCCTGTAGCTGCACTAAGCTGGGATAGAACACCTGTAATTTTCTTCAAGTAGCTTCATATACTGTAACCAGACAAGCCTGCCTGTCAGTAGGAAGATAACAGGAACGGATCTAGCTGAACACTGTGAGCAGGACGCACTGTACTAAATGTAAATAGTCTAGCTGCCTGACCGTGGTACTAATAGGATCAAATAGAACACCTGTAATTTTCTTCAGGTAGCTTTATATACTGTAACCAGACAAGCCTGCCTGTCAGTAGGAAGATAACAGGAACGGATCTAGCTGTACACTGTGAGCAGGACGCACTGTACTAAATGTAAATAGTCTAGCTGCCTGACCGTGGTACTAATAGGATCAAATAGAACACCTGTAATTTTCTTCAGGTAGCTTTATATACTGTAACCAGACAAGCCTGCCTGTCAGTAGGAAGATAACAGGAACGGATCTAGCTGAACACTGTGAGCAGGACGCACTGTACTAAATGTAAATAGTCTAGCTGCCTGACCGTGGTACTAATAGGATCAAATAGAACACCTGTAATTTTCTTCAGGTAGCTTTATATACTGTAACCAGACAAGCCTGCCTGTCAGTAGGAAGATAACAGGAACGGATCTAGCTGAACACTGTGAGCAGGACGCACTGCACTAAATGTAAATAGCAGGAACGGATCTAGCTGAACACTGTGAGCAGGACGCACTGCACTAAATGTAAATAGCAGGAACGGATCTAGCTGAACACTGTGAGCAGGACGCACTGCACTAAATGTAAATAACAGGAACGGATCTAGCTGAACACTGTGAGCAGGACGCACTGCACTAAATGTAAATAGCAGGAACGGATCTAGCTGAACACTGTGAGCAGGACGCACTGCACTAAATGTAAATAGCAGGAACGGATCTAGCTGAACACTGTGAGCAGGACGCACTGCACTAAATGTAAATTGCAGGAACGGATCTAGCTGAACACTGTGAGCAGGACGCACTGCACTAAATGTAAATAGTCTAGAAGATAACAGGAACGGATCTAGCTGAACACTGTGAGCAGGACGCACTGCACTAAATGTAAATAGCAGGAACGGATCTAGCTGAACACTGTGAGCAGGACGCACTGCACTAAATGTAAATAGCAGGAACGGATCTAGCTGAACACTGTGAGCAGGACGCACTGCACTAAATGTAAATAGCAGGAACGGATCTAGCTGAACACTGTGAGCAGGACCCACTGCACTAAATGTAAATTGCAGGAACGGATCTAGCTGAACACTGTGAGCAGGACGCACTGCACTAAATGTAAATAGTCTAGAAGATAACAGGAACGGATCTAGCTGAACACTGTGAGCAGGACGCACTGCACTAAATGTAAATAGCAGGAACGGATCTAGCTGAACACTGTGAGCAGGACGCACTGCACTAAATGTAAATAGCAGGAACGGATCTAGCTGAACACTGTGAGCAGGACGCACTGCACTAAATGTAAATAGCAGGAACGGATCTAGCTGAACACTGTGAGCAGGACGCACTGCACTAAATGTAAATAACAGGAACGGATCTAGCTGAACACTGTGAGCAGGACGCACTGCACTAAATGTAAATAGCAGGAACGGATCTAGCTGAACACTGTGAGCAGGACGCACTGCACTAAATGTAAATAGCAGGAACGGATCTAGCTGAACACTGTGAGCAGGACGCACTGCACTAAATGTAAATTGCAGGAACGGATCTAGCTGAACACTGTGAGCAGGACGCACTGCACTAAATGTAAATAGTCTAGAAGATAACAGGAACGGATCTAGCTGAACACTGTGAGCAGGACGCACTGCACTAAATGTAAATAGCAGGAACGGATCTAGCTGAACACTGTGAGCAGGACGCACTGCATTAAATGTAAATAGTCTAGATAGAAGATAACAGGAACGGATCTAGCTAAACTGAATACAGTGTATATATATATATGCAACACCTGGGATGCATATATATACACAATACACTGTAAGTGCAGCTAACTGACTGACTGTTCTGCCTAATCTATCTAACTCAAATCAAATGACACTGTCTCTCTCTCTCTCTATCTCTCAGCACACCGGAACACACACTACACAGGGCCGCCGTGCAGGCGGCCTTATATAGTGTGGGGTGTGTACTAAATCCCCTGAGCCATAATTGGCCAAAGCCACCCTGGCTTTGGCCAATTACAGCTCTCTCTACTGACGGCGCTGTGATTGGCCAAGCATGCGGGTCATAGTGCATGCTTGGCCAATCATCAGCCAGCAATGCACTGCGATGCCGCAGTGAATTATGGGCCGTGACGCGCCACACGAATTTAGAGCGAACGGCCCATAACGTTCGCAATTCGGCGAACGATCGAACAGCCGATGTTCGAGTCGAACATGGGTTCGACTCGAACACGAAGCTCATCCCTATTCTCCACACAGGTAGTGCCCACCCAAAACCACTTTTGAATAGCATTCCCTATAGCCAGTATCTTCGTATTAAACGTAATTGCTCGCATGTAACTGACTTTTTCACAGCCTCCCGCGATCTGTACCACAGACTTAAAAACAGAGGATATAGTCACACATTATTGAAGCGTGCCTTCAATAAGGTCAAAAAACTAGACAGGAAAAAACTGATTTTTTCTACTAAAATTCGGGATACCTTTCAACCCGTTCGTCTCATTACTCAGTTCTCACAACATCACAATCAAGTAAGAGACATTCTTAATAAATTTTGGCCATTACTCATGGCTGATACTACCATCAAAAAATATATTAAACCTTACCCAGATATCACTTACCGACGATCATCATCACTCAGAGATAGATTGATAGATAGTCATCATTCCCCCAAATCTGAATCCACCTTAAGAGCCTTCGGCACGTTTCCATGTGGAAATTGTGACGTATGTGAATTCATTTATGATTCTCGGAAATTCCGCTTCCTAATGGCCACACCCACAAAATCAAACATACAATTACCTATCAAACTGTAGGAGTAGTATACTTGGCCACCTGCTGCTGTGGCTGTTATTATGTCAGAAAAACTAAACGCCCGTTCTGTATATGCATTAGAGACCACATAAAACCACTCTACAAATGCACCACGTCCACTTCCATCAACCGACATGTGGCACATCACCACAACTTTAATCCCCAGGTCATTGGCTTCACTGCCCTTGAGCATGTTCCTTTACATGCCAGGGGCGGTGACATTGATCAAAAGTTACTCCAACTTGAGACCAAGTGGATACACACCCTGGATGCTACTAAATTTCCAGGGCTGAACGAATACATTAGCTTTAAATCCTTCCTCTAATTTGTCTATGAGACTTTTCGTTACATTTATATGTACCTTTTCTCCCATCCATTTCTTCCCCACATTTTAGTCACACCAAGTATCCGGGACTATTTTTCATTCTTTATACTTTAAATACTGGCTTTTTAGTTATACTTTGGTCCTTAATATTTACATGATTTAGACTTTCACAAGTATCAATTCTGCATACCAACCATCGTATAATGCTTTTTGTTATGTTTTTCATTTGCAGTTTATTCATCATTTTTGTAATTGTGTGGTTGTCAGACCTGATTTATCCGGGGACTATGATGGGGACCGGGCCTCTCTTCACCTAAATGGTGTGTGGGTGACGTATGGTCTACAGCTCCCTACATGCCCCTGGCTCTTCATCCCACTCTATTGGAACCTGAATTTGGCCCCTCTTTCTTTCCATCTCCCTCCCCCCTCCTGGTTGCTCCCCTGTCCCATCGTGGTCCCCCATGATTAGCCCCTCACATCCATCCTTGCTGGGTGCCCGAGCGGTGGGGTTGTCGGATCCCTGTGGTGCATTATCCAGGTCCCCCATGCTACTCTGGCTGTATGGACACCCAAGGGCAATGTTATTCAGCATTCGCCCGCCTCTCGCCACTGCCATCCAGGTGATCTTTTGATCAGGTTACATCCTCTGGTTGACTGTGATGCCGTTGCTCTGATCGGCTTCACAGTCTATTGCACTATCCGCTCCGTGTATAACACACGCAGCGTCAGATATTCCCGCAAAGCTCCCTGGACCTTGTAGGCCCAGGAAGTCTCTGTTGGGCGCATGCGCAGTGGCGCTTTCTGTCCGCGCACACGCTTAGCGATGTCAGACGCTGCATGTGTGTGGGGGGTATAAGAGGCCAGCGTCTCCGGCCACAACACTGCCGGGGACTCCAGGGCACCCACGTTTATGCTGTCACACACTATGGTAAGTCTGTAAGTCTCCCGCTACCCATCTGTCTTGATTTTTACATAACCCCAGCCTCACATACCTGGTTTCTCCTTATGCTTCCCCTGTAGTGCGATGCCTTTGAGCTACTCACATCACTTTCATCTATGAAAAACGCATAGCTCAGATTACTTCAATATCGCTCTTGAATCTTTGGGTAAGCTTGCTTACTTTCCCTTGTATTTCAAACACACTATATCCTTGGAATTTTTTTGCCTTATAACATATCCTCTTTTTCCTTATGATTTCCATAACATTTTATATGGATTTTCTATCCACTGGATCCCATTCCAACAATAATTTTTTATTTCTTATTCTTAGATCTTCCCTACCCATCTTTTGTCATTATCCATTCGCCAATCCTGGTGTCATTATTTCAGCATACTGGGTGCCCTGCTGTTTCTTTTCTTTGACAATCGCATATACTGTAAGTATTTTTGAGGCTATGTTAGCCCGACCCTATGTCTTTGGTTTGCAGACTCAGATTGTTTCTGGAATCTATCCAAACCCTTTAACTTATTTTATATTTTATATATTGTTTGCTATTCGCCAGGTCCTCTTATCTGCCCCCTGCAGCCTCTTATTGAGCATTTACACCTTGGATTCGCCCTGGGATCCCCCTACGCCTGCCCCTTGTGACCCGCTGGTAGGTATCCTACCATTCCATCTCTAGGCTCTCTGGGATACCCGCTGGACTGTGGGGTTTACTTGGGTGGGCGGTGGTTATAGGTGCCCATCCACTTCAGCTCTATTTGGGTTGATGTGTGTTCATGTCTGACAGCCCCACAAAATATATACGCTCTATTTTTGTTATAAGTAATTGATGTTATTATATTGTCACCTTTTTTCTGATTGGGATTTTTTACTATAGCGTTCACAATAGCAATACAGGTACAACCAACTGTCCCTGAGGAAGCCGTTTCAGGCGAAACATGTAGGACTATTACTACCTGTTTACAAGACTGGCCACCACATTCCTAGGCTGGGTCTTGTAAAACTGCTACACAGCTGGCTTTTAACTTCACATTTTTTTGTGCACACCCTTGATATGTAATTTTGTATAATTTTTTAAAGTATTAATTGTCAATAAAACATTATAATTTTTTAATTTATGTATCTTAATTTTCTGTTGGCACCATGATAATCCCCTTATCTCTTCCTTACCATTATTATTAATATGTGTTTTTTTTTCTAAAAAATCAAAAAAACATAAGGCCCACTTATAAGATTACTCACCCCCTCTGATGGCCCATTGATCAATTTAAATGTGGGGGGAGGGGTTCTAATTATGTTAAAAAACACACCTGACAGTTGCTAACATTTGAGGGGGTGGGGGAGGGGTTCTAATTAGGTTAAAAAACACACCTGACAGTTGCAAACATTTGAGGGGGCGGGGGAGGGGTTCTAATTTGGTTAAAAAACACACCTGACAGTTGCTAACATTTGAGGGGGTGGGGAAGGGTCAAGCAGTACAATGGAGCTGACAATATACATTGTTCAAGGGACTATAGGCTAGAGATATAAATGGACCCAGGATTGCATGGTGGGGAGGTTTTTGAAGGTAAATATGCATGTAGGGCAAAAAATGATTAATGTAAAAAAACAGGCATGCATGAAGATAAAGGGGACATTCACAGCATATTCCAAGCATGGTAATTAGGTAACAAGGACATTTAGACAATACATTAGCAAACATTTAATACATATCATGTAATGTTAAAGGATAAAACTTACCTTCATATAGTCCTTCTGCAGGACATGAATAATAGCAGAACTGGTCTCTGGGATTATGATCCCCAGAGCCTGGGGGGAGATGCCTGTCGAGAACTTCAAGTCCTGAAGACTTCTCCCAGTCGCCAAGTAACGTAAAGTGGCAACTAGCCTCTGCTCCACAGTGATGGCTTGCCTCATGCAGGTATCCTGCCTGCTGATATAGGGGGTCAGCATAGCCAGCAGATGTTCAAAAATGGGGTCCGTCATCCTGAGATAATTCCTGAAATCCTCAGGATTATTCTCATGGATCTCACGGAGCAAAGGCATGTGACAGAACTGATCACGATGGCGCAACCAATTCTTGGTCCATGAACTCCTCCTCGCCCTGTTCATGGACTGGACTCGGGTCAAAGTATTAACCCCAGCACCAAGTCCCCATGCAGCATGAACTCGAGAACGAGTACGTCCACGCGACATGGCTTCGAAACGGTCGGCTGGTCAAATAAACAAACTTATAACAAACGCACTGAAGAACAGCAAGGCCTATGAAGAGCGTCCTGAAAATCAGGAACGAGCGGACCAGAACGGCCTGCTAGGCAGGTTACAAACTGACCAACACGCACTGAAAAGCAGATACAAACCTCACAAGTACAAACTGAACCACAGAAAATGATCGAAATAAGCTGAAGTGTGAAAAGCGCAAATCGTCTCTAACCAAACTTCTACTAACACGAGATAAACACGAGATTAGCAGAAGGAGCCCAAAGGGTGCCATAGTGGGGCTTGAACTTCCTTTTTCTAGTCCTGTCGTACGTGCTGTAAGTCACCGCGTTCGAAACCATCGGACTTTTGGAGTGATCGTGTGTGTCCAAGTCCGTCCGTTTTTAAGTCCGGCGCACCTAACGAACAAAGCCCGTCGAAAAGTCCGCCGGACAAAGTCTGCCGTAAAGTCCGGTCGTGTGTACACGGCATTAGTTGTTCATACTTACACTCTCTATCTACTTCGGTACTAGTATATTAATGTTGCATGTATCCCCGCAGCTGTGGTGTGCTTTTTCTACACTTGGGCTGTGTGCCCTGGCCTTTTGCATGATAGGTGATGGATAACCAGCATGTTATACTTGCTTATATATACAGTATCTCACAAAAGTGAGTACACCCCTCACATTTTTGTAAATATTTTATTATATCTTTTTATGTGACAACACTGAAAAAATTACACTTTGCTACAATGTAAAGTAGTGAGTTTACAGCTTGTATAACTGTACATTTGCTGTCCCTTCAAAATAACTCAACACACAGCCATTAATGTCTAAAATGCTGGCAACAAAAGTGAGTACACCCCTAAGTGAAAATGTCCAAATTGGGCCCAAAGTGTCAATATTTTGTGTGGCCACCATTATATTCCACCACTGCCTTAACCCTCTTGGGCATGGAGTTCACCAGAGCTTCACAGGTTGCCACTGGAGTCCTCTTCCACTCCTCCATGATGACATCACGGAGCTGGTGGATGTTAAGAGACCTTGCACTCCTTCACCTTCCATTTGAGGATGCCCCACAGATGCTCAATAGGGTTTAGGTCTGGAGACATGGTTGTCCAGTCCATCACCTTTACCCTCAGCTTCTTTAGCAAGGCAGTGGTTGTCTTGGAGGTGAGTTTGGGGTCGTTATCATGTTGGAATACTGCCCAGCGGCCCAGTCTCCATAGGGAGGGGATCATGCTCTGCTTCAGTATGTCACAGTACATGTTGGCATTCATGGTTCCCTCAATGAACTGTCGCTCTCAGTGCTGGCAGCACTCATGCAGCCCCAGACCATGACACTCCCACCACCATGCTTGACTGTAGGCAAGACACACTTGTCTTTGTACTTCTCACCTGGTTGCCGCCACACACGCTTGACACCATCTGAACCAAATAAGTTTATCTTGGTCTCATCAGACCACAGGACATGGTTCCAGTAATCCATGTCCTTAGTCTGCTTGTCTTCAGCAAACTGTTTGCAGGCTTTCTTGTGCATAATCTTTAGAAGAGGCTTCCTTCTGGGATGACAGCCATGCAGACCAATTTGGTGCAGTGTGCAGCGAATGGTCTTATCACTGACAGGCTGACCCCCCCTTCAACCTCTGCAGCAATGCTGGCAGCACTCATTTGTCTATTTCCCAAAGACAACCTCTGGATATTATGCTGAGCATGTGCACTCAACTTCTTTGGTCGACCATGGCGAGGCCTGTTCTGTTAAACCGCTGTATGGCCACCATGCTGCAGCTCAGTTTTAGGGTCTTGGCAATCTTCTTATAGCCTAGGCCATCTTTATGTAGAGCAACAATTCTTTTTTTCAGATCCTCAGAGTTCTTTGCCATGAGGTGCCATGTTGAACTTCCAGTGATCAGTATGAGAGAGTGAGAGCCATAACACCAAATTTAACACACCTGCTCCTCATTCACACCTGAGACCTTGTAACACTAACGAGTCACATGACACCGGGGAGGGAAAATGGCTAATTGGGCCCAATTTGGATATTTTTACTTAGGGGTGTACTCACTTGCCAGCAGTTTAGACATTAATCGCTGTGTGAGTTATTTTAAGGGGACAGCAAATTTACACTGTTATACACGCTGTACACTCACTACTTTAAATTGTAGTAAAGTGTCATTTCTTCAGTGTTGTCACATGAAAAGTTATAATAAAATATTTACAAAAATGTGAGGGGTGTACTCACTTTTCTGAGATACTGTATATATAAATATGTTTTTAGATATTAATGTTTGTGAGTTTCACTGTTGAATTTCTATCCATGTAGAATATATGCCTAAGCGTTTTTACGCACAACACGTAGAGCTGAGCTACAGCACACCTCCCACCATACAACACCAAGCCTGATATAACAATATCAAATGTGCCTAGTATATGGCTCTTGATGAATAGACAGTTCAATATTATTGTTGGTGTATTAGGCGGTGTGCTATCTGCTCTATTAGGCAACATTTCTTTATTGTGAATGGAAAACATTTTTAACTTTGTCAATTTTTATAATATGTAATAAAGATAATTTAATTTTTATTAAAATTGTTACTGTGGTGTCTTAACGTCCATCATTCATTTTTCCATTTAATCTTGTAATCTTATCGCAATGTAGCACTTTTGAACTGTCCCCCATATCCACAGTAGCACTCTGTGATGATACAATTACATTTTCTCAACTTTCTAGATAATGTGTGTGGAAATCGAATATCCACAAAGACGTAAATATTTAACCCTATAAAGCCAGTTAGTGGGTACATTTACAAATTGTGTCAGATCTTCAAGCCAGATTTTCTTGGGGGCAATTGAACAAATTGTTGTCAAAAACTCATCTTTACTCTTTGCACGGCCTGTTAAACATGGCCAACTGTGGATTTAAGCTTGTGGATGCCAGAGGCAAACTAGCACAGAGATCGAGGGATTTGCACAATGTGTACACTGCTATTTCAGCATCCTTTTTCTTTTAATTGATTTAGCTTGGCTGCCTCTAAAGAAACTGTTTGTGATGCGGAGCATGTAGTCATACCATGGTAAAGTTAAATCTTGACACTAAAAGCTCTAAAGTAGGTTTGTGCTGAATCGGCTGAATTTCAATGTTTGCGTTCCTCTCTGGTCTAACGACCGGCTAATATCCAACAGTCCTGCTGGAAAACTAGCATTTGATCAGCCACTGCAGTCAATGGCTGCAATGCTGTTAAGTGTATTCTGATTCACCCCATCAATACCGCTGCGATGGGAATCCTTACATCCACATCCTTTGTGTGGATTTGGGGATTTTTGAGTTTTTTTTTCATTTAACCAGCTGGTTGAACAAAAAACAACTGTGTGTGTATACCCTGCTTAATTTGAAGTGGTAATAAAGCTTTGGATTTTTTTAACATGAAACTAATAAACATATCATACTTACCTGCTCTGTGCAGTGGTTTTACACAGAGCAGCCCTGATCCTCCTTTTCTTGGTTCCCCGGGCATTGCTCCTGGCCCCTCCCTCCTGCTGAATGCCCCCCAGAGCAAGCAGCAGTTGCTCTGAATGTCCATTCACACACAGAAGCATGGCGCAGCCCCGCCCCTCTCTCTCCTCATTGGCTCGCTGTCTGTAATTGACAGCTGTGGGAGCCAATGGCTCCTGCTGCTGTCTCAAACAATGAGGAGGGTATAGTCCCCACTGAGAGCCATGACTCTTGTGCACAGCACTGGAGGAAGATCAGACTCAAATAAGTATTAGGGGGGCATGGGTCTGCTTCCCAGAAAAGGTTTCTATGCATGAAGGTAAAAAATCCTGAGCCTTTAGAACCACTTTAAATACATTTTCAATCCATCTCAAGGTACCTAAACCATAACAAGTCTGTTATTACAAAGGTCTTTCAGATTTCCCCTTGATAGAGACTAATGCTAGCTGTCTGTAGTCCTTGTTAGGAGCATGCCAAGAAGCAAGTATGTAGATTGAAAAGTAGCCACCCTCATAATTGAAGTTCCTGCTGAGAAATGTTGAAAGATTTTTTTTTTTCAATGGCAATGCTGTCTAATGTTGCTGTTGCTACATTTGCATATATACAGGGTGGGCAGTGGCATCACTAGGGTTGGTGTCACCCGGTGCTGAAAAAATTGGTGTCACCCCCCTCCCCCCGCCCTCCACCAAATATAGTCCCCCCTCAGTACAGAACCCCCTCCGCTAACTACATTTTCCACAGTATAGATCCCCTCCCTCAGTATAGATTACCCTCACTAAGAACAGACCTCCACCCTCAGTGCAGACCCCCCCATCAGTATAGACCTCCATCCTCAGTGCAGAGCCCCCATCAGTATAGAACCCCCCCTTAGTGCAGACCCCCACAGTTTAGACACCCCCCTTTAGTGCAGACCCCCATCAGTATAGAATCACCCCTTTAGTGCAGACCCCCCTCCGTATAGAATCCCCCCTTAGTGCAGACCCCCCATCAGTATAGAATCCCCCTTAGTGCAGACACCCCATCAGTATAGAATACCCCCTTAGTGCAGACCCCCATCAGTATAGAATACCCCCTTAGTGCAGACCCCCATCAGTATATAACCTCCCCTTAGTGCAAACCCCCCATCAGTATATAACCTCCCCTTAGTGCAGACCCCCCATCAGTATATAACCTCCCCTTAGTGCAGACCCCCATCAGTATATAACCTCCCCTTAGTGCAGATCCCCATCACTATATAACCTCCCCTTAGTGCAGACCTCCCCATCAGTATAGAATACCCCCTTAGTGCAGACACCCCATCAGTATAGAATACCCCCTTAGTGCAGACCCCCCATCAGTATAGAATACCCCCTTAGTGCAGACCCCCCCCACACAGAGGTGTGTGTCACTCGGGCTCCTCCTCCTCACTGGATGTAAACAGAGGAGGAGGCAGCTTCAGTCCGCCCCACGGGGGGACACAGAGTGAGCGAGAGGCACAGGGCAGCGGGCAGTGTCAGCGGTTCTGCTAGCCATGGGTGTCACCCCTCTGGCGGGTGTCACCCGGGTGCGGGCCGCACCCCCCGCCCACACCTTGCAACGCCACCTGGGTGGGAGCGCGTGTAAATCGCACGCGTTTCGGCGCCTGCATGTAGCTGCACACAAAACATGGTGCTGCACAGAAAATAAGCTGGGCTGCAATTAACTCCTAATGGTTCCCACACGCACTGAAAAATGTGGTGCAGTTTCCCACACACAGAAATCACATGGTGCAAAAGCATCATGCGATTTCTGTGCGGCCACATTTTAACAAAGGTGCAGAAAAGAAATTCAAATTCAAATGAATGGGCTGCACCCACAGTATGCAGAGCCATATACATGTGAAGGGGGGCTTCAGAGGTACAGATAACAACAACTACAAGTATTGAAAATAATTTTATTTTAGCTTGGGTATGGTGATACTTTAAGCCAAACTGTGCCTTAGGCTTCTGCTGTTTGTAAATAGTCTAATGGTCTAGAAAGCACATAATGTAACAAGGTACAGTAAGTAAAGGCTGTTATCGTTATGCTGATGGTGTTGTAACTGGATGAAACTTTATTCGCTTGTGTAAAGCTAGTCTAACAGTCAAGCATGGTGGTGGGAGTGTCATGGTCTGGGGCTGCATGAGTGCTGCCGGCACTGGGGAGCTACAGTTCATTGAGGGAACCATGAATGCCAACATGTACTGTGACATACTGAAGCCGAGCATGATCCCCTCCCTTCGGAGACTGGGCCGCAGGGCAGTATTCCAACATGATAACGACCCCAAACACACCTTAACCACTAGGCGCCCGCGCTATAGCCGAAAGACGGCTACAGCGCGGACTCCAATTGCCGGGAGGGCGTCCCTGGACGTCCTCCTGTTTACTTCCGCATTGCGCGCTCCCGCGGGCGCGCATCGCGGAAGTTTTGTGCTGGCCGTGTCCCTCGGACACGGCCAGTCACAGATCGCCGTTAACAGCCAATGACAGCGGCCGTTTACAGTGCGATCGCTCTACCAATGAGAGAGGATCTCATATATAAACATGTGAGATCATCTCTCATCGCCGGCTCTCCCTCCTCACACAGAGACAGCGTGTGAGGAGGGAGAGCGAACCGCTGCTGCGGTAAGTGTAAAAAAAAAAAGAAAAATAAAAGTGTCCCCACTGTTATCTGTCCTGCCATCTGCCCCTGCCAACTGTCCTGCCATCTGCCCCTGCCAACTGTCCTGCCATCTGCCCCTGCCATCTGTCCTGCCATCTGCCCCTGCCATCTGTCCTGCCATCTGCCCCTGCCATCTGTCCTGCCATCTGTCCTGCCATCTGTCCCTGCCATCTGTCCCTGCCATCTGTCCCTGCCATCTGACCCTGCCATTTGACCCTGCCATCTGTCCCCAGTGCCATCTGTCCCCAGTGCCATCTGTCCCCAGTGCCATGTATAAATGCCATCTGTCATCGGTGCCACATAGTGCCATTTGTCATCAGTGCCACCTGTCAGTGTCACGTGCCATCTGTCATCAGTGTCACGTGTCATCAGTGCCACGTATCAGTGCCATCTGTCATCAGTGCCACGTATCAGTGCCATCTGTCATCAGTGTCATCAGTGCCACGTATTAGTGCCATCTGTCATCAGTGTCATCAGTGCCACGTATTAGTGCCATCTGTCATCAGTGCCACGTATTAGTGCCATCTGTCATCAGTGCCATGTATTAGTGCCATCTTTGATTAGTGCCACGTGTCATCAGTGCCACATATTAGTGCCATCTGTCATCAGTGCCATTTGTCATCAGCGCCACATGTCATCAGTGCCACATATTAGTGCCATCTGTCATCAGTGCCACGTATTAGTGCCATCTGTCAGTGCCACGTATTAGTGCCATCTGTCAGTGCCACGTATTAGTGCCATCTGTCATCAGTGTCACGTATTAGTGCCATCTGTCATCAGTGCCATGTATTAGTGCCATCTGTCATCAGTGCCACATCAGTGTCAGTGCCACGTATCAGTGCCATCTGTCATCAGTGCCACGTATCAGTGCCATTTGTCATCAGTGCCACGTCAGTGTCACATGTCATTGTCCTGGTTCTCCAGGGCCTTCAAAAGTGTAATAGGTAGTCAACAAGTCAGATGTGTCATTTATGCTCCTAGAACACGTGATGGCGTTCCCTGCATGTTGGGACTCTCTATGTGGCCAGGCTGTGAAAAAGTCTCACACATGTGGTATCGTAATACTCAGGAGGAGTAGCAGAATGTATTTTGGGGTGTCATTTGTGGTATACACATGCCATGTGAGAGAAATAACCTATTACAATGACAATTTTGTGGGAAAAAAAAAAAAAAAAAATCTTCATTTTGCAAAGAATTGTGGGAAAAAATGACAACATCAAAAACCTCACCATGTATCTTACTAAATACCTTAGATTGTCTACTTTCAAAAAAGGGGTCATTTGGGGGGTATTTGTACTTTCCTGACTTGTTCGGGTGGCAAGAAATGAGATAGGCCACCAGTACTTCAGATGTGATCAATTTTTTATGATTTGCACCATAACTTGTAGACTCTCTAACTTTCACAAAGACCAAATAATATCCACTAATTTGGGTTATTTTTACCAAAGATATGTAGCAGTATAAATTGTGGCCAAAATTTATGAAGAAAAATTACTAATTTGCAAAATTTTATCACAGAAACAAAGAAAAATGCGTTTTTTTTCAAAATTTTCGGTCTTTTTTCATTTATAGCGCAAAAAATAAAAAACCCAGAGGTGATCAAATACCACCAAAATAAAGCTCTATTTGTATGAAAAAAAGGACAAAAAATTCATTTGGGTACAGTATTACATGACTGAGTAATTGTCATTCAAAGTGTGAGAGCGCTGAAAGCTGAAAATTGGTCTGGTCACGAGGGGGGTTTAAGTGCCCAGTTGTCAAGTGGTTAAAGACGACCACTGCCTTGCTAAAGAAGCTGAGGGTAAAGGTGATGGACTGGCCAAGCATGTCTCCAGACCTAAACCCTATTGAGGATCTGTGGGGCATCCTCAAACGGTAGGTGGAGGAGCGCAAGGTCTCTAACATCCACCAGCTTTGTGATGTCGTCATGGAGGAGAGGAAGAAGACTCCAGTGGCAACCTGTGAAGCTGTGGTGAACTCCATGCCCAAGAGGGTTAAGGCAGTGCTGGAATATAATGGTGGCCACACAAAATATTGACACTTTGGGCCCAGTTTGGACATTTTCACTTAGGGGTGTACTCATTTTTGTTGCCAGCAGTTTAGACATTAATGACCATGTTTTTTAAGTTATTTTGAGGGGACAGCAAATTTACAGTTATACAAGCTGTACACTCCCTACTTTACATTGTAGAAAAGTGTCATTTCTTCAGTGTTGTCACATGAAAAGATATAATAAAATATTTACACTTTTATGAGATACTATAATGAAATAAACATACATATATATATATATATATATATATATATATATATACCGTATTTATCGGCGTATAACACGCACAGGCGTATAACACGCACATTCATTTTAAGAGGGAAGTTTCAGAAAAAAAACTTACATTTTAAATAAGGAACTTTAAAGCAAAATAAGGGTCAGTGCCCATCTGCAGCCTCACAAGTGCCATCAATGCAGCCTCACCAGTCCACATCAATGCAGCAGCCTCACCATTGCCATCAGTGCAGCCTGATCGATGCCCATCTGCAGCCTAGAAGGGACAGGGAGGGGGGTGGGATGAGCGCCGACAGATTACATACAGTGAGAATCTCCTATGATAGACAGAACAGTGGTCCAATGGCGGCCCAGGAGACAGGACTTCCTATCACAGAGGCCACCAAGTAAACAGGAGATTCTCACTGTATGTAATCTGATGGTGCTCGTCCCGCCCCCTTCCCTGTCCCCTCCGAGGCAGCTAAAATTGAAGTATTGGCGTATAACACGCACACGCTATTTGCACCTGATTTTAACGGTGAAAAAGTGAGTGTTATACGCCAATAAATACAGTATATAAAAAACAAACTGCTCGTTCTGTCAATAGTAGGGATGTGTAGCTTCTTGACCTGTGAAATTTTTGTGAGGCCTATCACTACCATCACCTTCTAGTCACCTCCATAGCTAACCTCTCCTATTTCTCTATGATGTTAAAAAAGTATCAGTCAGCATAATGTGCATTGCAGGGTTAGGAGGTTTGCCATAGGAAATAGCAAATATTCCAAACTTTTACACAGGGCCGATTTAAATATGTTCCTTAGCCCAGTGGAGTTTTACAAGCAGTATGCTACAGAACTAGTTGATAAACTCCATAGTCTCTTCTCTGCATCGACGCACCTCAAGAAATTTCCTGACACAATGAGTGAAGCGATCATAGTCATGATCCCCAAGCCAGGAAAAGACCCCACATTATGCTCCTCGTATTGCCCCATATCCCTGCTAAATGTGGATGCGAAAATATTGGCAAAAGTTTTGGCTAATAGGCTTAATTTGGTCATTACTGCCCTTGTCCACAGGGACCAAACGGGCTTCATGCCCAGAAGAGGCACTGATATTAATATCAGACGCCTTCTTACTCACATAGACAGAGCAGATGAGACGACAATGGGAATGGTGGCCTCACTCGACGTAGAGAAGGCTTTTGATTCCGTCGAGTGGGGTTACTTATGGGAAGTGCTCTCGCAATTCGGGTTTGGTCCAGGTTTCACAAACTGGCTTCGCATGTTATACCATGGTCCTTCGGCTAGAATCCGTACCAACGGTTGCCTATCTGCGAAGTTTCAATTAACTCTGGGCACGAGACAGGGTTGTCCCCCCTCTCCGAGCCTATTTGCTCTAGCAGTGGAGCCCCTGGCTATATTGCTAAGAGCGGATCCTGGTGTAAGAGGACTTCAGGTAGGCCCAATTGAGGAAAAGCTGTCGCTGTATGTGGATGATGCTCTGCTTTATCTAGCAGACACATCATCCTCTTTACAGACTGCACTGGAACTAATCAACCAATTCTGTCGATACTCGGGGATTCGTATTAATTGGGAAAAATCGGTTCTTTTCCCGCTCCTTTCCTCGACCCCTAGAGTGCCACATCCGCAGCTCAAATGGGTAGACGATTTCAAATACCTGGGGATTAAAATTAGTTGTAAAGTGCAGGACTATATGTAAAATAATTTGCGACCACTCATGACACATCTAGCGGCTAGATGTGCTGCATGGCGTTCCCTCCCGTTGACCCCTGTGGGCAGAGTTAATCTGCTAAAAATGATTTATCTTCCCAAATACTTATACTTCTTCCGTAATACCCCCACACACATTCCCAGGACTTTTTTCCGGAGGTTGGAGAGTCTGCTGATATACTTTGTCAGGGCTGGGAGGCCCCCCAGGGTGGCCAAACAGATATTATATCTCCCACTTTCGGGGGGGGGGGGATTCGCACTCCCGAACTTTCAACTTTACTATTGGGCGGCCGTCTTGGTCATCGTTTGCTGGTGGTTCTCCCAGCCCGCACAGAATCCAGCGGTCACTCTAGAAGCAGCCATCCTGGGCTCCTTTGCAGCCCTGAGTAACCTGCCATTTCGTGGACTTAGGGCCAATTCGTCTATGAAAATTCTGATGCGAACCACAGTGAGGGTCTGGCAGGAGGCTAGGAAGATTTACGGGAAACCCAATCACATTTCACCACATATGCCCCTATGGGGTAACCCTATGCTCTCTCACCTCTATAGTATCCCGGACCCTTCTCTGTGGGCGAAAAAGGGAATCATTACCTTAAAGCACATAGTAGTTCAGAATGGTAGGATTATGACTTTCCAGGTCCTGAGGCAAACTTATGCACTTCCGTTCTCTTTCCAGTTCAGATACTGGCAGTTGAAGCACGCCTTTGAGGCCCAGTTCCCTGCCACCCTCACTTTGGAGTCGGACTCCATTGAGCGTGTCTTGATCTCCAGTGTGATGGGAAAGCCTCTCTCGACATTATATTTATATCTCACAGTAGAATATGACATCAAACTAACCAAAACCTGGGAAAAATGGAGGATGGATATTCCATCTCTTGACGAAGAGGAGTGGAAGGAGTGTTTAATTTCATACATTCCTTCCATGATTGCTGCAAAAGATAGGTTCATACAATTTAAGTTCCTACACACGTACTTTACCCCACAGAGACTGGCACGCATTTACCTTTAAAGAGACCCAAACTGTCAAAGATGCAAGTAGGAGGTGGGTACCTTCTGGCACATGGTCTGGTCCTGTCCCAAACTCCGACCTTTTTGGACGGCAGTGGCCTCTACGCTTAGCAATGTTACAGGATTAAATATACAGGTTGATCCTCAAATACTACTACTCAGCCATTTGGAAGATGTTGAGGGAGACAGGTATTGTAAATTGTGTCTTACCTTCTCATTATATTATGCTAGATGTGAAATTTTACTGAGATGGAAACTAGAGGATCCTCCTACACTGGCCTCGTGGCTGGTGACCTCGGTACTTCCTCTGTATAGAATGACCTATGAAATTAGACAATGCCCAGAGAAATTTGATAAAATCTGGTCCTCTTGGATAGATGCCTCTGATGGCCCTGAACCCCCTTCCCCCTAACTATGACTTGAATCACACTAGTGGATAGTCTCTATCTCATTCCTTTTCCCTTGTACCTTCCCTCGTACCATTGATTGGTAGCTGCCTGGGCACAGATTAGTATTTCCCTGGGGTTCTAGGGGGGGCATACCTGGTGGTCCAGTGTGGATGGCCATCCTGGTGGTCCTGGGCGGCATGATGGTGGTCCTGGGCGGGATCCAAGGGGGGGCTGTGCAGACCCCCCCTGTCAGGAGAGCAGCCAATCTGCTGTCCTCTACTCGCGTCTGTCAGACACAAGTCAGGAAAAGCCAATCACCGGCTCTTCCTATTTACATCCTGATCAGCCATGATTGGACACGGAGACGGAGACTCTTTACCTAGATCGGAGTTGCGGTGTGTCAGACTGACACACCGCAACAACGATCGCCGCGATGCGCACCCCTGACGCCCAATCAGAATATTAAAACCACTTTGCCGCTGTCATTCTGCTATATGGCGGGCGGCAAGTGGTTAAAATCTCCCAAATGCTGTAGTGCTGCTGCCTATACTTTGGTATGACCACTATTACCACAAATACCAGGAAAAGTGATAACCAGGACTTGCTATGTTTGCACAGCAGTGGCTGTAGCTTCTTAACAGTGTGTCAAATGTTGAGGAATACAATCAAACAACAATATTGTAACTTTGTACTCTGTTGCATCAATATTCAAATCAAAGGGTGATCTTTGATTTGCATATGATGTTATATTGAAAAAAAATTAAATAAAATATGACTCTCTTTACCCCCTTATTACCATTAGTTAACCCTATTAAGTTCTCAATTGCTCCTTTTTCCCCTTTTCCCCTTTTTTCAACCAATAATATTACATTTTTTATATATGAGGGGGCGTTAAAGTCAAACTGGGACTTAAATTTACAGGGGTGACGTCACGGGCTGCAGACTCCATTTCCCAGTGTGCCGCTGAGGGTGGCATGGCGGACAGCAATGACTGCGGAGTTTGATGAAGAAGTGGTGTTTGAGATGTGTCATGTAGATTCCTGGTGACACCTTCCAGCACAGGTAGAAGGTTATTCAGGTCATAAATTGCACTCTGACAACAAGACTCCAGCTGCTGAGTAAACTAAGGCTTAGACATGTAAAGAGGCAGTCAGTGGATTTGTCCCGGAGCAGTGAAGATCTGTTAAAGGAGCCAACCATAGAGATAACATCTACAGGAAGGTGGATTACCCCAGACCTTTGGATGAGTTCAGTGGAGCAACCTTGGTGGGCCTAAAGATAAGCGCAGTTCCCCCGTGGGGGCGAGGGGATCCGGTGAGTGGGGACACTTGAGGGGGAGCACGAAGTCACAAGTGGAATTGTCTGAACACCTACAGTCACTGAATTTTTTGAACATTTACAGTCACTGTGTTTATGTCAACGATTATGAATGGAAATTCAATTTACCTGATGAACTATTAGCTACACGCAGCAAGATTTGTTGGAATATTTGCACTTATTAATTTGGGATGTTAACCCCGAGGGGGGTTCCACATATAATTATGGACTATCACTAAGTCTTTATGTAAAAATATCTGTTTGTTTACATTATTTTTTGCACATGTGTTCACTGCGTATATATATTTCGTTTATGACTCATAATTGAGGGTATGTGCTCTATTATGGTCTATACCAGTACTAATATATAGGACGGGCAATTTGTAGCTAGTTATCTAGCATACACTTGGAGATTTGCACATTAAAGCATATTTACCAATAGGAAACACTCACTATGTTTCTGGCAGGATCACTTCACTAAGTAAATAACAGCCCGTTTACCAGTCACGTATTTATAGGTCACTGAATATTAATATTAAATATTAAAAATTAATTTTTCTTTTTTCTCACACTTGGCACCTTTACCCAAACTAGGAAGCGCCACCACCCCTCTTTATTTATACAATCTGTGGTTATAGACCCCTTTGGGGGACTATATTAGGGGAGGCAGCATACCAAGACAGATCCGTAAGCGCGATCATTTATTCCCTTTATTTACATTTTTTATATATGAGGGGGCGTTAAAGTCAAACTGGGACTTAAATTTCCAGGTATAAAAAGGGATGCTAGCCTGGCAGTACTACACGCAGTAGTAAGTGGCAAGTGTGTCCTATTACTGATAAATGGCACACATGTCGTGGGCCTGTCCAAAGACTGTTAATCAAGATGGCAGACAACAGTAGTAGTGCATGCATGGAAGAGCATGTAGTGATGAAGTTTCTTGTGAACGAAGGCATAAAACCCATGGATATCTACAGAAGACTTCAAGCACAGTACCGTGATAAGATGCTCAAGACAATTGATAAGACATTTGAATGGTGTAAACATTTCAAAGATGGCCGTACGTCTGGTCATGGTGGTTTCCAGCCCACAGCAGTCGTTCCTGTGAACGTTCAGCACAAGGAACGCCTGATATGGCATTCCTCAGAGTTCCTCAGAGGTCAGAATTTCAGCACTGATGACGAAGTGAAGCAGGCTGTCCTAGGATGGTTCAGGCGTACAAATACTTCTATGCCAAAGAAAGCTTTCCAAGCATTAGTTAAATGCTGGGATAAGTGTATAAATGTAGCAGGGGAGTATGTAGAAAAATAAATGCAGTTTCCACTCCTTGAAATTTGTTCTTTTATTATATAAACTCAAAAGTCCTGGTTTGACTTGAACACTTCTTGTGTCTGTGTAATATATATATTTTGTGGCAGTGGGACCCTGTGCTACTTGGAAGATGTTGGTTTACGCCAGATTTTGGAGAGACAGGCACTCTGATTGCACAGCTGTGTGCTGGGCTATTTAGTTGTGACCTGACTATGGATCAGGGCCCCACCCAACAGACAGGAGGTCTGTGCATGGGAGTCACATGGACTTCCATTCCTCTGCACGAGTCAGAGGCAGAGCAAGAGCATGCATGTCTGCAGGAGGCAAATGTAGTCTGTGACAGAGCAGCGAGGAGCTGATCGTAAATAAGCTATAAGAGAGACTCTTTCAGTCTGAGGAGCAGACCTAAGGCCTAAGCTGGAAGCCTAAAGCAGCCGTGTGGCAAGAGAGTAAGCCAGGAGGCTGAAATATTTTAATTGTGCAAGATACAGTAATGGTGGAAACCCCTGCGTGGGCTACTGATGTCTTTTGTGAACTTCTCCATTCTTTTAAATAAAAGTGGGCTACCATGCCCTTAAAAATACAGTTTTGGCCTGGCGCACTCTTTGAAAACGCCCCTATCGCTTGATCACCGTCTGATGACCCCGATCTTACTATATATATATATATATATATATATATATATATATATATATATATGTAGCAATAACTCTCGGTGGAGCTGCTGGTTTATAGTGGGCTGTTACAGTTACCTTCGTTACCTCAATTTCACCAGAATCGGGTCTAGGGTCCCGTTGAGTTTAATACCAGACAATGTAGGCAAAGGATACTTGAGTATCTTTTCCAATGCTTTAATAAATGTAACTGAAGGAAGTAGCAGGAAAGAGGTAGAAGAAGAGTTGCAGGGAAGTTCAAATACCTTTTCTTAGTGTAGCATTAGAAATTGGAATCTTGTACTTGAATGTACTTTCCTCTTAGAGTTGAATCTTTGCCCGCCTGGATATGTTTCTCTCACTAACCTAGCAGCCAGCACGCAGCACGAACAAAAGTCTCTGCCACAGACTTGAATGGAATAGAAACCCATACGATCCTCTGCCACAGGATGTAATGGTTTAGCAAACACAGTACTAGAACCTTTAAGCCGACCCGGCAGTACTATGTGGTAGGTTAACTTTAGGATACGTCCTCCAACTGAGTCACCAGGCCCCTCTCCAGACCAGCACTCTGCATGATCCTTCCATGACGGGTCCTCCCCTGGGATCTTCCCAGTTGTCCAGCTTCCTCCCGCAGGACAGACAGCCCAGGACCATTCCCCTGCCGCTGTGGTAGGCCCCAGACAGGCTTATGGGCCCACCCACACGCTGTAGCAGCGTGGGCCTCCTGGTCGGAGGACCACGCGGTAGTACTCCTAACACATACCTGTCGGCCAGGAGGGCCAGCAGGTGGAACAAAAAGAACCCTAGAACATGGCGTCTGTCCCATAAATACCCTCTCCTAGAATGCAACTCGGAGGACCACCTCCACCGAGTTATCTCCGGGACAGAGGAGCACTCATACACTTCAACGTGTTGCCTTTCCAACACCGACCCATGGTGACAACGACACACATGTAGCGCTGGTAGATTTACAATCTACCGCAGATTAGGTAAATTTAGTAAATTGTGTGTTAGGAAGGTTAAAAGTTCACCTCTGTTCCAGCTTGGCTGACATTGTGTGTGCTTCCGTGCTAACCGGTGGGTGTCGCTGTTACCATTAGTCAGTGTTGGAAGGGCAACATGTCGAAGTGTATAGATGCTCCTCTTTCTCGGAGGCAAACTCAGTGGAGGTGGTCCTCCGAGTTGCATTCTGGGTGAGGGTATTTATGGGACAGATGCCATGTTCTAGGGTTTTTCTACAGCCACCTGCTGGCCGACAGGTATGCGTTAAGGAGCTACCTCATGGTCCTCCGATCGGGAGGCCCACGATGCTACGGCGCAGGGGTGGGTCCAGAGCAGGGGCGGACTGACAACTCATGGGGCCCCCGGGCAATAGAAGATCATGGGGCCCCCTGTGTCCCCACACTCAAGCCACACCTGCACAGGGAGACACGGGGGGGGGGGGGGGAGAGCACACGGGGGGACACTGGAGGGAGAGCGCACACGGGGGGACACTGGAGGGAGAGCGCACACGGGGGGACACTGGAGGGAGAGCGCACACGGGGGGACACTGGAGGGAGAGCGCACACGGGGGGACACTGGAGGGAGAGCGCACACAGGGGGACACTGGAGGGGGAGAGCGCACACAGGGGGACACTGGAGGGGGAGAGCGCACACAGGGGGAGAGCGCACACAGGGGGACACTGGAGGGGGAGAGCGCACACGGGGGGACACTGGAGGGGGAGAGCGCACACGGGGGGACACTGGAGGGGGAGAGCGCACACGGGGGGACACTGGAGGGGGAGAGCGCACACGGGGGGACACTGGAGGGGGAGAGCGCACACGGGGGGACACTGGAGGGGGAGAGCGCACACGGGGGGACACTGGAGGGGGAGAGCGCACACGGGGGGACACTGGAGGGGGAGAGCGCACACGGGGGGACACTGGAGGGGGAGAGCGTACACGGGGGGACACTGGAGGGGGAGAGCGCACACGGGGGGACACTGGAGGGGGAGAGCGCACACGGGGGGACACTGGAGGGGGAGAGCGCACACGGGGGGACACTGGAGGGGGAGAGCGCACACGGGGGGACACTGGAGGGGGAGAGCGCACACGGGGGGACACTGGAGGGGGAGAGCGCACACGGGGGGACACTGGAGGGGGAGAGCGCACACGGGGGGACACTGGAGGGGGAGAGCGCACACGGGGGGACACTGGAGGGGGAGAGCGCACACGGGGGGACACTGGAGGGGGAGAGCGCACACGGGGGGACACTGGAGGGGGAGAGCGCACACGGGGGGACACTGGAGGGGGAGAGCGCACACGGGGGGACACTGGAGGGGGAGAGCGCACACGGGGGGACACTGGAGGGAGAGCGCACACGGGGGGACACTGGAGGGAGAGCGCACACGGGGGGACACTGGAGGGAGAGCGCACACGGGGGGACACTGGAGGGAGAGCGCACACGGGGGGACACTGGAGGGAGAGGGCACACGGGGGGACACTGGAGGGAGAGGGCACACGGGGGGACACTGCAGGGAGAGCGCACACGGGGGGGACACTGCAGGGAGAGCGCACACGGGGGGGACACTGCAGGGAGAGCGCACACGGGGGGGACACTGCAGGGAGAGCGCACACAGGGGGACACTGCAGGGAGAGCGCACACAGGGGGACACTGCAGGGAGAGCGCACACAGGGGGACACTGCAGGGATAGCGCACACAGGGGGACACTGCAGGGAGAGCGCACACAGGGGGACACTGCAGGGAGAGCGCACACAGGGGGACACTGCAGGGAGAGCGCACACAGGGGGACACTGCAGGGAGAGCGCACACAGGGGGACACTGGAGGGAGAACGCACACAGGGGGACACTGGAGGGAGAACGCACACAGGGGGACACTGGAGGGGGAGAGCACACGCAGGGGGACACTGGAGGGGGAGAGCACACGCAGGGGGACACTGGAAGGGGAGAGCACACGCAGGGGGACACTGGAAGGGGAGAGCACACGCAGGGGGACACTGGAGGGGGAGAGCACATGCAGGGGGACACTGGAGGGAGCGCAAGAGAGCACACACACACACAGGGGGACACTGGAGGGGGAGAGCGCACACAGGGGGACACTGGAGGGGGAGCGCACACGGGGGGAGACTGGAGGGAGAGCGCACACGGGGGGACACTGGAGGGGGAGAGCGCACACGGGGGGACACTGGAGGGAGAGCGCACACGGGGGGACACTGGAGGGAGAGCGCACACGGGGGGACACTGGAGGGAGAGCGCACACGGGGGGACACTGGAGGGAGAGCGCACACGGGGGGACACTGGAGGGAGAGCGCACACGGGGGGACACTGGAGGGAGAGAGCACACACGGGGGGACACTGGAGGGAGAGAGCACACACGGGGGGACACTGGAGGGAGAGAGCGCACACGGGGGGACACTGGAGGGAGAGAGCGCACACGGGGGGACACTGGAGGGAGAGAGCGCACACGGGGGGACACTGGAGGGAGAGAGCGCACACGGGGGGACACTGGAGGGAGAGAGCGCACACGGGGGGACACTGGAGGGAGAGAGCGCACACGGGGGGACACTGGAGGGAGAGAGCGCACACGGGGGGACACTGGAGGGAGAGAGCGCACACGGGGGGACACTGGAGGGAGAGAGCACACACGGGGGGACACTGGAGGGAGAGAGCACACACGGGGGGACACTGGAGGGAGAGAGCACACACGGGGGGACACTGGAGGGAGAGAGCACACACGGGGGGACACTGGAGGGAGAGAGCACACACGGGGGGACACTGGAGGGAGAGAGCACACACGGGGGGACACTGGAGGGAGAGCACACACGGGGGGACACTGGAGGGAGAGCACACACGGGGGGACACTGGAGGGAGAGCACACACGGGGGGACACTGGAGGGAGAGCACACACGGGGGGACACTGGAGGGAGAGCACACACCGGGGGACACTGGAGGGAGAGCACACACAGGGGGACACTGGGGGGAGAGCACACACAGGGGGACACTGGGGGGAGAGCACACACACACACACAGGGGGACACTGGAGGGAGAGGGCACACAGGGGGACACTGGAGGGAGAGGGCACACAGGGGGACACTGGAGGGAGAGGGCACACAGGGGGACACTGGAGGGAGAGGGCACACAGGGGGACACTGGAGGGAGAGGGCACACAGGGGGACACTGGAGGGAGAGGGCACACAGGGGGACACTGGAGGGAGAGGGCACACAGGGGGACACTGGAGGGAGAGCGCACACAGAGGGACACTGGAGGGAGAGCGCACACAGGGGGACACTGGGGGGAGAGCGCACACAGGGGGACACTGGTGGGAGAGCGCACACAGGGGGACACTGGTGGGAGAGCGCACACAGGGGGACACTGGAGGGAGAGCGCACACAGGGGGACACTGGAGGGAGAGCGCACACAGGGGGACACTGGAGGGAGAGCGCACACAGGGGGACACTGGAGGGAGAAAGCACACAGGGGGACACTGGAGGGAGAACGCACACAGGGGGACACTGGGGGGAGAGCACACACACACACACACAGGGGGACACTGGAGGGAGAGCACACACACAGAGGGGGACACTGGAGGGAGAGCACACACAAAGAGGGGGACACTGGAGGGAGAGCGCACACGGGGGGACACTGGAGGGAGAGCGCACACGGGGGGACACTGGAGGGAGAGCGCACACGGGGGGACACTGGAGGGAGAGCGCACACGGGGGGACACTGGAGGGAGAGCACACACGGGGGACACTGGAGGGAGAGAGCACACACGGGGGGACACTGGAGGGAGAGAGCACACACGGGGGGACACTGGAGGGAGAGAGCGCACACGGGGGGACACTGGAGGGAGAGAGCGCACACGGGGGGATACTGGAGGGAGAGAGCGCACACGGGGGGACACTGGAGGGAGAGAGCGCACACGGGGGGACACTGGAGGGAGAGAGCGCACACGGGGGGACACTGGAGGGAGAGAGCGCACACGGGGGGACACTGGAGGGAGAGAGCGCACACGGGGGGACACTGGAGGGAGAGAGCGCACACGGGGGGACACTGGAGGGAGAGAGCGCACACGGGGGGACACTGGAGGGAGAGAGCACACACGGGGGGACACTGGAGGGAGAGAGCACACACGGGGGGACACTGGAGGGAGAGAGCACACACGGGGGGACACTGGAGGGAGAGAGCACACACGGGGGGACACTGGAGGGAGAGAGCACACACGGGGGGACACTGGAGGGAGAGAGCACACACGGGGGGACACTGGAGGGAGAGAGCACACACGGGGGGACACTGGAGGGAGAGCACACACGGGGGGACACTGGAGGGAGAGCACACACGGGGGGACACTGGAGGGAGAGCACACACGGGGGGACACTGGAGGGAGAGCACACACGGGGGGACACTGGAGGGAGAGCACACACAGGGGGACACTGGGGGGAGAGCACACACAGGGGGACACTGGGGGGAGAGCACACACACACACACAGGGGGACACTGGAGGGAGAGGGCACACAGGGGGACACTGGAGGGAGAGGGCACACAGGGGGACACTGGAGGGAGAGGGCACACAGGGGGACACTGGAGGGAGAGGGCACACAGGGGGACACTGGAGGGAGAGGGCACACAGGGGGACACTGGAGGGAGAGGGCACACAGGGGGACACTGGAGGGAGAGGGCACACAGGGGGACACTGGAGGGAGAGCGCACACAGAGGGACACTGGAGGGAGAGCGCACACAGGGGGACACTGGGGGGAGAGCGCACACAGGGGGACACTGGTGGGAGAGCGCACACAGGGGGACACTGGTGGGAGAGCGCACACAGGGGGACACTGGAGGGAGAGCGCACACAGGGGGACACTGGAGGGAGAGCGCACACAGGGGGACACTGGAGGGAGAGCGCACACAGGGGGACACTGGAGGGAGAACGCACACAGGGGGACACTGGAGGGAGAACGCACACAGGGGGACACTGGGGGGAGAGCACACACACACACACAGGGGGACACTGGAGGGAGAGCACACACACAGAGGGGGACACTGGAGGGAGAGCACACACAAAGAGGGGGACACTGGAGGGAGAGCACACACAAAGAGGGGGACAATGGAGGGAGAGCACACACACAGAGGGGGACACTGGAGAGAGAGAGCGCACACACAGGGGGACACTGGAGAGAGAGAGCGCACACAGGGGGACACTGGAGGGGGAGAGCGCACACAGGTGGAGAGCACACACAGGGGGACACTGGAGGGGGAGAGCACACACAGGGGGACACTGGAGGGGGAGAGCACACACAGGGGGACACTGGAGGGGGAGAGCACACACAGGGGGACACTGGAGGGGGAGCAAGAGAGCACACACAGGGGGACACTGGAGGGGGAGCAAGAGAGCACACACACACACAGGGGGACACTGGAGGGGGAGAGCACACACAGGGGGACACTGCAGAGAGAGCACACACACACAGGGGGACACTGGAGGGGGAGCAAGAGAGCACACACACACAGGGGGACACTGGAGGGGGAGAGCACACACAGGGGGACACTGCAGAGAGAGCACACACACACAGGGGGACACTGGAGGGGGAGAGCGCACACAGGGGGACACTGGAGGGGGAGAGCGCACACAGGGGGACACTGGAGGGGGAGAGCACACACAGGGGGACACTGCAGAGAGAGCACACACACACAGGGGGACACTGGAGGGGGAGAGCACACACAGGGGGACACTGCAGAGAGAGCACACACACACAGGGGGACACTGGAGGGAGAGAGCACACACAGGGGGACACTGGAGGGAGAGCACACACACACACACACACAGGGGGACACTGGAGAGCACACACAGGGGGACACTGGAGGGAGAGCACACACACACACAGGGGGACACTGGAGGGAGAGCGCACACACAGGGGGACACTGGAGGGAGAGCGCACACACAGGGGGACACTGGAGAGCACACACACACAGGGGGACACTGGAGAGCACACACACACAGGGGGACACTGGAGGGAGAGTACACACACACACACAGGGGGACACTGGAGGGAGAGCGCACACAGGGGGACACTGGAGGGAGAGCACACACACAGGGGGACACTGGAGGGAGAGCACACACACAGGGGGACACTGGAGGGAGAGCACACACACACACAGGGGGACACTGGAGAGCACACACACAGGGGGACACTGGAGAGCACACACACAGGGGGACACTGGAGAGCACACACACGGGGGGACACTGGAGGGAGAGAGCACACACGGGGGGACACTGGAGGGAGAGAGCACACACGGGGGGACACTGGAGGGAGAGAGCACACACGGGGGGACACTGGAGGGAGAGAGCACACACGGGGGGACACTGGAGGGAGAGAGCACACACGGGGGGACACTGGAGGGAGAGCACACACGGGGGACACTGGAGGGAGAGCACACACGGGGGGACACTGGAGGGAGAGCACACACGGGGGGACACTGGAGGGAGAGCACACACGGGGGGACACTGGAGGGAGAGCACACACGGGGGGACACTGGAGGGAGAGCACACACGGGGGGACACTGGAGGGAGAGCACACACAGGGGGACACTGGGGGGAGAGCACACACAGGGGGACACTGGGGGGAGAGCACACACACACACACACAGGGGGACACTGGAGGGAGAGGGCACACAGGGGGACACTGGAGGGAGAGGGCACACAGGGGGACACTGGAGAGAGAGGGCACACAGGGGGACACTGGAGGGAGAGGGCACACAGGGGGACACTGGAGGGAGAGGGCACACAGGGGGACACTGGAGGGAGAGGGCACACAGGGGGACACTGGAGGGAGAGGGCACACAGGGGGACACTGGAGGGAGAGGGCACACAGGGGGACACTGGAGGGAGAGCGCACACAGAGGGACACTGGAGGGAGAGCGCACACAGGGGGACACTGGGGGGAGAGCGCACACAGGGGGACACTGGTGGGAGAGCGCACACAGGGGGACACTGGTGGGAGAGCGCACACAGGGGGACACTGGAGGGAGAGCGCACACAGGGGGACACTGGAGGGAGAGCGCACACAGGGGGACACTGGAGGGAGAGCGCACACAGGGGGACACTGGAGGGAGAACGCACACAGGGGGACACTGGAGGGAGAACGCACACAGGGGGACACTGGGGGGAGAGCACACACACACACACAGGGGGACACTGGAGGGAGAGCACACACACAGAGGGGGACACTGGAGGGAGAGCACACACAAAGAGGGGGACACTGGAGGGAGAGCACACACAAAGAGGGGGACAATGGAGGGAGAGCACACACACAGAGGGGGACACTGGAGAGAGAGAGCGCACACACAGGGGGACACTGGAGAGAGAGAGCGCACACACAGGGGGACACTGGAGAGAGAGAGCGCACACAGGGGGACACTGGAGAGAGAGAGCGCACACAGGGGGACACTGGAGGGGGAGAGCGCACACAGGGGGAGAGCACACACAGGGGGACACTGGAGGGGGAGAGCACACACAGGGGGACACTGGAGGGGGAGAGCACACACAGGGGGACACTGGAGGGGGAGAGCACACACAGGGGGACACTGGAGGGGGAGCAAGAGAGCACACACAGGGGGACACTGGAGGGGGAGCAAGAGAGCACACACACACACAGGGGGACACTGGAGGGGGAGAGCACACACAGGGGGACACTGCAGAGAGAGCACACACACACAGGGGGACACTGGAGGGGGAGCAAGAGAGCACACACACACAGGGGGACACTGGAGGGGGAGAGCACACACAGGGGGACACTGCAGAAAGAGCACACACACACAGGGGGACACTGGAGGGGGAGAGCGCACACAGGGGGACACTGGAGGGGGAGAGCGCACACAGGGGGACACTGGAGGGGGAGAGCACACACAGGGGGACACTGCAGAGAGAGCACACACACACAGGGGGACACTGGAGGGGGAGAGCACACACAGGGGGACACTGCAGAGAGAGCACACACACACAGGGGGACACTGGAGGGAGAGAGCACACACAGGGGGACACTGGAGGGAGAGCACACACACACACACACACAGGGGGACACTGGAGAGCACACACAGGGGGACACTGGAGGGAGAGCACACACACACACACAGGGGGACACTGGAGGGAGAGCGCACACACAGGGGGACACTGGAGGGAGAGCGCACACACAGGGGGACACTGGAGAGCACACACACACACACACAGGGGGACACTGGAGAGCACACACACACAGGGGGACACTGGAGGGAGAGCACACACACACACACAGGGGGACACTGGAGGGAGAGCGCACACAGGGGGACACTGGAGGGAGAGCACACACACAGGGGGACACTGGAGGGAGAGCACACACACAGGGGGACACTGGAGGGAGAGCACACACACACACAGGGGGACACTGGAGAGCACACACACAGGGGGACACTGGAGAGCACACACACAGGGGGACACTGGAGAGCACACACACAGGGGGACACTGGAGAGCACACACACACACAGGGGGACACTGGAGAGCACACACACAGGGGGACACTGGAGAGCACACACACACACACAGGGGGACACTGGAGGGAGAGCACACACACACACACAGGGGGACACTGGAGAGCACACACACAGGGGGACACTGGAGAGCACACACACAGGGGGACACTGGAGAGCACACACACAGGGGGACACTGGAGAGCACACACACACACAGGGGGACACTGGAGAGCACACACACACACAGGGGGACACTGGAGAGCACACACACACACAGGGGGACACTGGAGAGCACACACACACACACAGGGGGACATTGGAGAGCACACACACACACAGGGGGACACTGGAGGGAGAGCACACACACACAGGGGGACACTGGAGGGAGAGCACACACACACACAGGGGGACACTGGAGAGGCAGCACACACAGGGGGACACTGTGGGGGTGGGGGGACCAGGAGAGTATCATGGGCCAGGGCAAGTTCTTAGAAAAACAATGCATACAACTGCTGTGCTGTCTGTTTTTATAACACTGATCTGCTGCTGCACACAAGGCAGGTCAGTGTGGGTGGCCATTGCGAACATGACACTCCGCTCCGCTGTCTGTCCGATCTGTGTGCACTCTGCACTGCAGCCTCCAGCTCCCTTCCTGACACAACAGTCCCCCGCGGCATTTAGATATGGCTCCGCCCCTCAGCTGAGTTCCCCAGGGGGAGAGGTGGCCGGAGGCACGCCTGTCTTAGTTTGCAATAATCCCCTGCCGGCTGCCGCTGATGGCTCCGTGATTGCTCTTTCACTCGGCAAGCAAGGATTTCGTTCACTGCTCCTGGGGGGGGGCGGGGGTTATCATACAATCTGCTTGATAAACTGCGGGCACCTCCAGGGGCAGACTGAGCCTCTCATGGGGCCCCCCTGACCCCGCGGGCCCTCGGTCCGTGCCCGAATGCCAGAATGGTCAGTCCGCCCCTGGTCCAGAGGCTTGTATGGGGCAATGGTCCTGAGCTGTCGGTCCTGTGTGACGAAGCTGGACAGCCGAGGAGATCCCAGGGGAGGACCCATCTTGGAGAGATCACGCAGCGTGCTGGTCTATAGAGGGGCCTGGTGACTTGGCTGGAGGACGTATCCAAAAGAAGTAACCATACAGCATAGTGTCGCCGGTTTGGCTTAAAGGTTCAGGCACTGTGACTGACTGTTCACTGCAGAAGATCTGATACATCCTGTGGCAGAGAATCGTGCAGATTTACCCCCCCCCAAGTAAGTCTGTGGCAGAGACTTTAAATTCGTGCTGCGTACTGGCTGCTAGACCAGTGAGAGAGGCCTATCCAGATGAGCAAAGAGTGTATCCCATGAGGGGAACGCATTCCACATAATTATTTGAGTTCTACTGGGACATTTGTAGCTAAGATTTTGCAAGAAGATATTTGAGTTTCTCCTGAGAGTTTCCTTTTCTGTCTCTTTCCTGCTACTTCCTAAAGTTTGACTGTTCAATAAAGCATTGAAAACGTACTCCAGTGTTGGTGCGTGTGTGATCCAGCAGTAAACTCAACGGAACCCCTAGATCCGGTGCCGGTGAAACAGAAGGAAGCAAAGTGAAGGTAACAGACCCATTTAAACCAGCAGCTCCACTGTGAGTTAGTGATATATATATATATATATATATATATATATATATATATATATATATATATATATATATATATATATATATATATATTTATGGTTGGAGCCCTATGTCCGATATGGACATAGATAACACTTATAGTAAAGATGAGACTTACCATTGGAAATAGACCTAAAAGTGTGGACTTACCATATGAAATGGACCTGAAAGTGTGCCTTGGTCTAATGGCCGGTATGCCAAAATAAGGGGGCATACCCTGGTTTAAGAAATGATTTTTCTGTAAAGAGAAATGAATGAAATGAATAGTTGAGAAATGTTGTGAAATGGGGATGGGAGGGTGGGTATCGCGCACAGGAAACCGACAAGCACCACAGGTGAGCGGGCTGCTTAAATACCCCCCGGGCTCCTCCCATAAATTCAGGCCACCATACTGGCCTTCCTACTTATGGTTGGAGCCCTATGTCCGATATGGACATAGATAACACTTATAGTAAAGATGAGACTTACCATTGGAAATAGACCTAAAAGTGTGGACTTACCATATGAAATGGACCTGAAAGTGTGCCTTGGTCTAATGGCCGGTATGCCAAAATAAGGGGGCAAAAACATTCAGGTAGGGTTATAATATTTATTGGTTTTCAGTTATTTATTGAGCCAATTTGGAGAATGCCTGTGCCATCTCTATTTGCGGATTGGGGATATACCGGGCGAAGCAGGCTGATTTCCATCTGCCTAGTCTTTTGATGATGTGGTCTGGAACCCCGTGGCGGGATGCTGCGGAGGCTGCTCCGATGCGAAAGGAGTGTCCGGAATACTGACTAGGGTCAAGGTGAAGATTGCGGAGAAGTATCCTTATGTGTTTCACAAACTGAGAGGCGCTTAAGGGTTTAACTGGGAATGGTAGAAGGGGACTGGTGTCTGGTTGCTCAGGCAGGAGTGACCGGAGTCGATTGAGTACCGCGACTGGACACCAGCTGTTGTTGGTTTTGTAGAGGTGAATGTTCACTCCTGAGCCCGTTTGCTGGGTTTTAGAGACCTCGAGGTGCAGGATGAAATGGTCTTGGTATGGAAGCAAGTGCCGTCTGCATAGTACTTGGTCTGTGGGTTTGTTAGAGGTGAATTCGCCAGGTCGCAAGAACCCATAGTAAGCTAAATATATGGCTGCTTGTAAGACCGTGCTGGGGAGCAGACCGAATGGCGAAGTAGCCAGAATAGTTGACATGTCCCTAAAGATAGGCCCCGTAATGGGTAAGCGCTTGGTGCTGATGACTGGTTGTTGTTTCTGAATGCCCCTTAGGATGGCTCGTATAGCGTGTGATGAGAACAGTGAAGATTTCGTGGGGTCTTCAAGCGTCAAGAAATGTTGGATGCCGGCTAGATATAGCCGAATGGTATTGTAGGATAAAGCCAGCTGCGTGTGACAGTGCGCAGTGAAGGCCAGTACCTGTTTGACATCTGTTGGTCCTTTACGGCAGGATGTGAGAAACTTATTGAACGCCTTCCAAGCTATCTGGTAGGCTTTGAGTGTGTTGTGCGAGAGTGAATGATTAATGAGTTGCGTTGCTCCGTGTAAATGTTGAACTAGTCCAGGGTCAGTTGTGACCAGACAGGGATAGGGGCCGACATTGGTTCGGCTTCGGGAACCTGTTCAAAAAAGGAGGTATGATTAAAACGTGACAGTGCGTCAGCAGCTAAGTTGTATCTGCCGGGAATAAATGCACAGTGTATATTAAACTGACGCTGTAAAGACAGTTGTACCAATCTGCGCAGGAAGGACATGACTGCTAGGGACTTGGACCTGCCTCTGTTGATGATGTCTGCTGTGGCCTGGTTGTCGGTGGTGAAGACTACGGTTTGTCCTGTCCAGTGGTGGCCCCAGAGCTGTGCAGCTGCCACTATGGGATAAAGTTCAAAGAGGGCAGATGTTTGAGTAAAACCGGGTATCAACAGTATCTGTTGAGGCCAGGGTCCTGAAAACCAATGGTGGCCAAAAATTGCCGCGAAACCTGTGGAGGCTGCAGCGTCTGTCACTACCTGGGGTGACAGGGGCGAAACCATGGGTATAAATAGGGATATGCCATTCCAGGCGGACAAGAATTCCTCCCACATAGATAGGTCCGCTATAGCTGCGGAGTCTAGATTTAAGATCTGATCGGGGTCTTGAGTTTCTGACAGGAATCTAAGCAGGCGTGATACAAAGGTGCGGCCTTGTGGAATAATTCGCATGGCGAAATTAAGCATTCCCAGGAGAGATTGCAACTGCTTTTTGGTACAGCCCTTGGTGTGTGTGAATTCGTGAAGGACCGCCCTAATGCGTGTTAGTTTGTCGAGGGGGAGACTGGCTTGCATAGCGCAGGTATCCAAGCTGACCCCGAGAAAGGTGATGATGTGTGCTGGGCCGTCGACTTTGTGCTCGGCGATGGGGACATTGAGGTTTCCAAATATCACTCTGAGTTTGTCGAGGTCTCCTGGTGGCTTGCTGGGAGGTTCTATTAGTAGGAAGTCATCCAGGTAATGGATGACTTCTTGGCATTGACCCTTGTGTAACAGTATCCAAACCAGGGACTGAGCGAACGTGTCGAAGAGCCACGGACTACTCTTCGAACCGAAGGTCAGTTTTGTGGCAAAATAATATGCCTCCTTCCACTTGATGCCATGCCAGCACCAAAGGGATGGGTGGATGGGCAGGAGCTTGAAGGCATCCGAGATGTCGGCTTTGGAGAGCCAGGCACCTGTACCTGCTTTGATGATTGCTTGTATTGCCATGTCGACGGAGGAATATTTTAGGGAAAACTCTTCGGAGGGGATCAGGGAATTGAGACTGGGGATGTGGGAAGAATGAGGCGCAGACAGGTCGTACACCAAACGCAATTTATTCGTGAACTTGCCCTTGACAAGCCCAATAGGGCTGACTCTCCAGGTGCTGAAAGGGGGGCAAGTGAAAGGGCCTATAACATACTCTCGATCTACCTCTGCTTGTAAGAGCTGATCTATGGCTTGTTCGTCAATGGCTGCTGAATGAAGATTGGCACATTCGTGAGTACTGTGGGGTAGTGAAATGAGGCCGGTGTGAAAGCCTGCTGTGAAGCCTTGGATAAGGTAGGTGGCCAGGGAAGGGGTGGGATGTGAGGTGAGGTACAGTCCTAACCATAAGAGGTTGATCCGGCTTAGTCATGCCCTCTTGTGTTGTTTGACTTCACACAAATTCCTTGGGTGTGCTCTTTGGCATAAGGTGCAGATGTGGAGTAGGCGGCACTGGCTGAAGTTGCAGGACCCGTAGTTGTAGTTATTACAGATGGCTGCCCCTCCCACGGTTCGGACTGGACGTCCGAATTTGTCCACCTGAGGCGTTGGTTCAGGGGGCGACTGACCCTGAATTGTACCCGAGGTAGAGGGAAACTCGAAGGGCCGTCTGATCGCCGCATTGGCGCACCAGGTGGCAGTGTGGGTGGAGGACTGACAAATCGCACACAGAGGTGAGCGTAAGCCGGCAAAGTGGCGGCAGAAGAGCTCTGTGTCCATGAGACTCCAATTTGTCGTAGTCTGGAACTGTGTGAGTCTGGCGGCGGCCTTAGCGGAAAAGGAACGGTGGTAATCATAAAACGCAAATCCTCTATACTTGTAGCCCAAGTCTACCACCGTATGGAGATACAAGTCCAGCTCTTCCCGTCTGCTGGGGGTGGCTGAGCATAAGACGTCTCTGAGCATGCCAAAGGCCAGGGTAAATTCTGGGACCGATAACTTGCGGTTCAATCTGGGGTCTTTGGCTTTAAGGACCACCGATATGTCACCCCAGGAGTAGGCCTTATTTTCTGCCAGATCGTGCACGGAAATAAGGAGAGAGGCCAGGTTGATGTCCCTGCCGTCCAAAATGTCCTTCCTGATACTGGTTGGGACCAAATGGGAGGGGTAAACAATGGGGCTCCAGCCTGAGGTACCTGCAGGAAGGGGTGTCAAGGTTTGAGTTGCGATTGGGTCAGGGACAGCCGTGGCCGGTCGAGCCTCCAGGAGTGCCACCCTGGTTTGGACGTCTGTAACCGAGGTAGACAAGGATGACACCATCGTGTGTAATTGTGAGATAGCTGATGATATTGACTGGAGGGATGCCTGTTGGGTACTGGGTCCTGCTGCTGGTGGGGGAAGAGGAGTTTGAAGAGCTCGCCTTTCCTCGCTGTGGCGGGGAAGGGGACACCTCTGCGTCTGAGCTCTGCCGTCAGTTTGGGGATAGTCCATCCCCTGAGGGACTGCACGCTGCCGCTCTCTGAGACCGGGGAAGGTGACAGGGGGGCCGTGAAGTCTTCGCTGCCGGCCTGAGACATAGTTGATCTGGTGAGAATCTCCTGTCTTGAGCTCTTATTTTCCAGTTGACTGTAACCTATTGGGGGTGACATGAATTTCAAATTTTTCTTTGATCCCCTGAGTCATACTTACCCGACTTATTCTCCCATTTTTTTTTTTTTACCTGGGGGGATATCGTCCAACCTGGTGCAGGGTGGACCTACTGAACTTTGACTGACCTAGAGGAAAATGAAAGGTGATAATTCGTGAAGGGATTGCTAACTAACTTGAAGCGACAATTTGCATGGTGCATGCAATCTTTGTGACAATGAAATGATTTGAAATGTTTGCCTTGATTATGAAATGAGTGAACTCCATGACAGAGGCCCGGCCCGGTCGTGTCGTGACTGATCCGACCGTGAACCGGGCTCTGGAGCATGTACTGAAATGAGGCAACTGAAAAACATTGGTGCACACCGGGACGAATCGGTGCCTGTTTGATGCATCTGGATTCGAATCGGAGCGCAGTATGAAATGAAGTGAGAGAAATGTTTACCTTGACCGAGGCTCGAATTGGTTGTGCCGTATTTTGCGACTGGCAACGAACCGAGCTCTGGTATAGGTATGGATACGGCCGAAACAAATGAGGCATTCCGTGACGAATCGGTGCATCTCAGATGCGACTGGTTTCGAAACGGTGATGCGCTGTGGGAGTGAAATGGTAGTAATGGCATGACAGAGATGCGGATCAGTCGCCCGATATCTGCGACTAGCTATGATCCGGACTCTGGAGCATGTTTCAGAAATGAGGCCGAGCCCTGGGGCATGCTGTAACGAATCGGTGCATGGAGGATGCGACTGGATTCGAAGCGGAGCGCGGTAAGTGCAGGTGTAACATATCGTTTGCCATGACGGAGGCGCGAATCGGTCGTGCTGTTGTAGCGACTGACTACGACTCGGACTCCGGAGCATGTACTGAAATGTGGCCAATCCTGGGGCACGCCGAGATGAATCGGTGCATTCCCATGCGACTGAATTCATGTCGGAACGTGATACGTGGTAATGAAATGATAACCATGACAGAGGTACGAATGACTGATAATAACGTGACTCTGGAGCATGTACTGAAATGAGGCCGTGACTACTGGGGCACACCGGAGCGAATCGGTGCATCTTTTAGATGCGACTGGATTCGAATCGGAGCGCGGTAGGTGACTGAAATGAGAAATGATTGAAATGATTTGAAATGTTAGAAATGAGTTTAGAAATGTTTCAGAAATGAGAAATGATTGGTATCGAACTGACGTGGTTCGAAAAGATTTATGCATTTACGAATCGCTATGGCTGTCTGCTGACACATGTTTAACAATTAAGACCTGTCTGAAATGAAGCGACGCTTGCGTCGCTATGGTTTCCTCAGATAACGCGAAATGGTAACATGACGACAGTGCGAGTAATACACATGCGGTTACGTTCGTGAAATTTGCAAGTGATTCGTAATTCTGATACCACGGTTTAGTGACATGACATAACGTACGAAAAAACAAAAATCCGAGGGGACCCTACCTGCGACAGCCCAGCCAGACGCGTGGTACGAACGAATCGGTAAACGCGGACTTCAAAAACTCTCGGGCACGGAGATCACGAAATGCGGGAGCCAAGTATTTGCGAACGCTGAAATCGGAATAGTCGGCCTAGTGACGTATATCGCGCACAGGAAACCGACAAGCACCACAGGTGAGCGGGCTGCTTAAATACCCCCCGGGCTCCTCCCATAAATTCAGGCCACCATACTGGCCTTCCTACATATATATATATCATTTCAGTGGAGAACCGCACCCAGCCTTAGATTTAAGAGGTTGCTGCACTTAACCACTTGCCGACCGCCTAACGTATATATACGTCGGCAGAATGGCACGGGCAGGCAGAATCACGTACCTGTACGTGATCTGCCTCCCGCGGGCGGGGGGTCCCATCGGACCCCCCCCCGGTGCCATCGGCGGTCGGCATCTGACTGGGAGCGTCGGGAGGCGAGGGGGAGACCATCCGATCGTGGCCCCCCCCTCGCGATCGCTCCCAGCCAATGGGAATCCTCCTCTGCCTGTGTGTAGTTTCACACAGGCAGAGGATGTGATGTCATCTCTCCTCGGTCTGGCAGTTTCCGTCCAGCGCGGAGGAGAGAAGACATGTAAGTCCACACAACACAAACACACACAGTAGAACATGCCAGGCATACTTTACACCCCCGATCCCCCCCCGATCGCCCCCCGATCCCCCCCCAATCACCCCCCCCCCGTCACAAACTGACATTAGCAGTATTTTTTTTTTTTTTTTTTTTTTCTGATTACTGCATAGTGTCAGTTTGTGACAGTTACAGTGTTAGGGCAGTGAGTATTACCCCCCTTTAGGTCTAGGATACCCCCCTAACCCCCCCTAATAAAGTTTTAACCCCTTGATCACCCCCCGTCACCAGTGTCACTAAGCGATCATTTTTCTGATCGCTGTATTAGTGTCGCTGGTGACGCTAGTTAGAGACGTAAATATTTAGGTTCGCCGTCAGCGTTTTATAGTGACAGGGACCCCCATATACTATCTAATAAAGGTTTTAACCCCTTGATTGCCCCCTAGTTAACCCTTTCACCACTGATCACCGTATAACTGTTACGAGTGACGCTGGTTAGTTTGTTTATTTTTTATAGTGTCAGGGCACCCGCCGTTTATTACCGAATAAAGGTTTAGCCCCCTGATCGCCCGGCAGTGATATGCGTCGCCCCAGGCAGCGTCAGATTAGCGCCAGTACCGCTAACACCCACGCACGCAGCATACGCCTCCCTTAGTGGTATAGTATCTGTACGGATCAATATCTGATCCAATCAGATCTATACTAGCGTCCCCAGCAGTTTAGGGTTCCCCAAAACGCAGTGTTAGCGGGATCAGCCCAGATACCCGCTAGCACCTGCGTTTTGCCCCTCTGCCCGGCCCACCCAAGTGCAGTATCGATCGATCACTGTCACTTACAAAACACTAAACGCATAACTGCAGCGTTCGCATAGTCAGGCCTGATCCCTGCGATCGCTAACAGTTTTTTTGGTAGCGTTTTGGTGAACTGGCAAGCACCAGCCCCAGGCAGCGTCAGATTAGCGCCAGTACCGCTAACACCCACGCACGCACTGTACACCTCCCTTAGTGGTATAGTATCTGATCGGATCAATATCTGATCTGATCAGATCTATACTAGCGTCCCCAGCAGTTTAGGGTTCCCACAAACGCAGTGTTAGCGGGATCAGCCCAGATACCTGCTAGCACCTGCGTTTTGCCCCTCCGCCCGGCCCAGCCCAGCCCACCCAAGTGCAGTATCGATCGATCACTGACACTTACAAAACACTAAACACATAACTGCAGCATTCGCAGAGTCAGGCCTGATCCTTGCGATCGCTAACAGTTTTTCTGGTAGCGTTTTGGTGAACTGGCAAGCACCAGCCCCAGGCAGCGTCAGGTTAGCGCCAGTACCGCTAACACCCACGCACGCAGCATACGCCTCCCTTAGTGGTATAGTATCTGATCGGATCAATATCTGATCCGATCAGATCTATACTAGCGTCCCCAGCAGTTTAGGGTTCCCACAAACGCAGTGTTAGCGGGATCAGCCCAGATACCTGCTAGCACCTGCGTTTTGCCCCTCCGCCCGGCCCAGCCCAGCCCACCCAAGTGCAGTATCGATCGATCACTGTCACTTACAAAACACTAAACGCATAACTGCAGCGTTCGCAGAGTCAGGCCTGATCCTTGCGATCGCTAACAGTTTTTTTGGTAGCGTTTTGGTGAACTGGCAAGCACCAGCGGCCTAGTACACCCCGGTCGTAGTCAAACCAGCACTGCAGTAACACTTGGTGACGTGGCGAGTCCCATAAGTGCAGTTCAAGCTGGTGAGGTGGCAAGCACAAGTAGTGTCCCGCTGCCACCAAGAAGACGAACACAGGCCCGTCGTGCCCATAGTGCCCTTCCTGCTGCATTCGCCAATCCTAATTGGGAACCCACCACTTCTGCAGCGCCCGTACTTCCCCCATTCACATCCCCAACCAAATGCAGTCGGCTTCATGAGAGGCATTTTCTTTATGTCCTCCCGAGTACCCCTACCCAACGAACCCCCCCCAAAAAAGATGTTGTGTCTGCAGCAAGCGCGGATATAGACGTGACACCCGCTATTATTGTCCCTCCTGTCCTGACAATCCTGGTCTTTGCATTGGTGAATATTTTGAACGCTACCATGCACTAGTTGAGTATTAGCGTAGGGTACAGCATTGCACAGACTAGGCACACTTTCACAGGGTCTCCCAAGATGCCATCGCATTTTGAGAGACCCGAACCTGGAACCGGTTACAGTTATAAAAGTTAGTTACAAAAAAAAGTGTAAAAAAAAAAAAAAACACATACAAAAATATAAAATAAAAAAAAAATAGTTGTCGTTTTATTGTTCTTTCTCTCTCTATTCTCTCTCTCTATTGTTCTGTTCTTTTTTACTGTATTCTATTCTGCAATGTTTTATTGTTATTATGTTTTATCATGTTTGCTTTTCAGGTATGCAATTTTTTATACTTTACCATTTACTGTGCTTTATTGTTAACCATTTTTTTGTCTTCAGGTACGCCATTCACGACTTTGAGTGGTTATACCAGAATGATGCCTGCAGGTTTAGGTATCATCTTGGTATCATTCTTTTCAGCCAGCGGTCGGCTTTCATGTAAAAGCAATCCTAGCGGCTAATTAGCCTCTAGACTGCTTTTACAAGCAGTGGGAGGGAATGCCCCTCCCCCCCCAACGTCTTCCGTGTTTTTCTCTGGCTCTCCTGTCTCAACAGGGAACCTGAAAATGCAGCCGGTGATTCAGCCAGCTGACCATAGAGCTGATCAGAGACCAGAGTGGCTCCAAACATCTCTATGGCCTAAGAAACCGGAAGCTACGAGCATTTTATGACTTAGATTTCGCCGGATGTAAACAGCGCCATTGGGAAATTGGGAAAGCATTTTATCACACCGATCTTGGTGTCATCAGATGCTTTGAGGGCAGAGGAGAAATCTAGGGTCTAATAGACCCCAATTTTTGCAAAAAAGAGTACCTGTCACTACCTATTGCTATGATAGGGGATATTTACATTCCCTGAGATAACAATAAAAATGATTAAAAAAAAAAAAAAAAATGAAAGGAACAGTTTAAAAATAAGATAAAAAAATAATAATAATAAAGAAAAAAAAAAAAAAAAAAAAAAAAAAAGCACCCCTGTCCCCCCTGCTCTCGCGCTAAGGCGAACGCAAGCGTCGGTCTGGCGTCAAATGTAAACAGCAATTGCACCATGCATGTGAGGTATCGCCGCGAAGGTCAGATCGAGGGCAGTAAGTTTAGCAGTAGACCTCCTCTGTAAATCTAAAGTGGTAACCTGTAAAGGCTTTTAAAGGCTTTTAAAAATGTATTTAGTTTGTCGCCACTGCACGTTTGTGCGCAATTTTAAAGCATGTCATGTTTGGTATCCATGTACTCGGCCTAAGATCATCTTTTTTATTTCATCAAACATTTGGGCAATATAGTGTGTTTTAGTGCATTAAAATGTAAAAAAGTGTGTTTTTTCCCCAAAAAATGCGTTTGAAAAATCGCTGCGCAAATACTGTGTGAAAAAAAAAAATGAAACACCCACCATTTTAATCTGTAGGGCATTTGCTTTAAAAAAAATATATAATGTTTGGGGGTTCAAAGTAATTTTCTTGCAAAAAAAAATTATTTTTTTATGTAAACAATAAGTGTCAGAAAGGGCTTTGTCTTCAAGTGGTTAGAAGTGTGGGTGATGTGTGACATAAGCTTCTAGATGTTGTGCATAAAATGCCAGGACAGTTCAAAACCCCCCCAAATGACCCCATTTTGGAAAGTAGACACCCCAAGCTATTTGCTGAGAGTCATGTTGAGTCCATGGAATATTTTATATTGCGACACAAGTTGCGGGAAAGAGACAATTTTTTATTTTTTTTATTTTTTTTTGCGCAAAGTTGTCACTAAATGATATATTGCTCAAACATGCCATGAGAATATGTGAAATTACACCCCAAAATACATTCTGCTGCTTCTCCTGAGTACGGGGATACCACATGTGTGGGACTTTTTGGGAGCCTAGCCGCGTACGGGACCCCGAAAACCAAGCACCGCCTTCAGGCTTTCTAAGGCCGTAAATTTTTGATTTCACTCTTCACTGCCTATCACAGTTTCGGAGGCCATGGAATGCCCAGGTGGCAAAAAAACCCCCCAAATGACCCCATTTTGGAAAGTAGACACCCCAAGCTATTTGATGAGAGGTATAGTGAGTATTTTGCAGACCTCACTTTTTGTCACAAAGTTTTGAAAATTGAAAAAAGAAAAAAAAAAATTTTTTTTCTCGTCTTTCTTTATTTTCAAAAACAAATGAGAGCTGCAAAATACTCACCATGCCTCTCAGCAAATAGCTTGGGGTGTCTACTTTCCAAAATGGGGTCATTTGGGGGGGGTTTGTGCCACCTGGGCATTCCATGGCCTCCGAAACTGTGATAGGCAGTGAGGAGTAAAATCAAAAATGTACGCCCTTAGAAATCCTGAAGGCAGTGATTGGTTTTCGGGGTCCCGTACGCGGCTAGGCTCCCAAAAAGTCTCACACATGTGGTATCCCCGTACTCAGGAGAAGCAGCTAAATGTATTTTGGGGTGCAATTCCACATATGCCCATGGCCTGTGTGAGCAATATATCATTTAGTGACAACTTTGTGCAAAAAAAAAAAAAAAAATTTGTCACTTTCCCGCAACTTGTGTCAAAATATAAAACATTCCATGGACTCAACATGCCTCAAAGCAAATAGCTTGGGGTGTCTACTTTCCAAAATGGGGTCATTTGGGGGGGTTTTATGTCATCTGGGCATTTTATGGCCTTCAAAACTGTGATAGGTAGTGAGGAGTAAAATCAAAAATGTACGCCCTTAGAAATCCTGAAGGCAGTGATTGGTTTTCGGGGCCCCGTACGCGGCTAGGCTCCCAAAAAGTCTCACACATGTGGTATCCCCATACTCAGGAGAAGCAGCTAAATGTATTTTGGGGTGCAATTCCACATATGCCCATGGCCTGTGTGAGCAATATATCATTTAGTGACAACTTTTTGTAATTTTTTTTTTTTTTTTTTGTCATTGTTCAATCACTTGGGACAAAAAAAATGAATATTCAATGGGCTCAACATGCCTCTCAGCAAATTCCTTGGGGTGTCTACTTTCCAAAATGGGGTCATTTGTGGGGGTTTTGTACTGCCCTGCCATTTTAGCACCTCAAGAAACGACATAGGCAGTCATAAATTAAAGGCTGTGTAAATTCCAGAAAATGTACCCTAGTTTGTAGACGCTATAACTTTTGCGCAAACCAATAAATATACACTTATTGACATTTTTTTTACCAAAGACATGTGGCCGAATACATTTTGGCCTAAATGTATGACTAAAATTGAGTTTATTGGATTTTTTTTAGAACAAAAAGTAGAAAATATCATTTTTTTTCAAAATTTTCGGTCTTTTTCCGTGTATAGCGCAAAAAATAAAAACGGCAGAGGTGATCAAATACTATCAAAAGAAAGCTCTATTTGTGGGAAGAAAAGGACGCAAATTTCGTTTGGGTACAGCATTGCATGACCGCGCAATTAGCAGTTAAAGCGACGCAGTGCCGAATTGTAAAAAGTGCTCTGGTCAGGAAGGGGGTAAAACCTTCCGGGGCTGAAGTGGTTAAAAAATCTCTGTTGCTTAATTTCATAAAGTCTTGAAGAAAGATTACAAGACAGGCACAATCATTCCAGACAAATATATATACATTTTAATTATATATATATATATATATATATATATATATATATATATATATATATATATATATATATAAAAAAGATATATCTCTGTGCTGTGGTGGGGCGGCAGCTGACACAGATAAGTAATACACCAAACTTATAAATAATCTTAAGAAAAAGTGTATAACGCCAAAAATAAATGAACAGCGATGAGATAAGAATACTGTGTTATAAATGGACAGCACATTGAAATACATTCCAAAAAAGTTTTAATGGTGAAAAAATGCTAAAGTGAAAACAAATAAATATAGTATATATGTAGCACCCTCTACCTTTAAGTAGGTGCTAGAGTAGTGGGTTTAATTTTTTACTTTCAGTGCAGGTACATTTAGGCAGGCCTATGCTGTGAGCTAGGCCTGTTTGTTTTGATCTGGTGGCAGGGGAGTGGTTTAGCTAAACCACTGGCAATGAAAGTGAGTACACCCCTAAGTGAAAATGTCCAAATTGGGCCCAAAGTGTCAATATTTTGTGTGGCCGCCATTATTTTTCAGCACTGCCTTAACCCTCCTGGGCATGGAGTTCACCTGAGCTTCACAGGTTGGCACTGGAGTCCTCTTCCACTCCTTCATGACGACATCATGGAGCTTGTGGATGTTAGATACCTTGCACTCATCCACCTTCTGTTTGAGGATGCCCCACAGATGCTCAATAGGGTTTAGGTCTGAAAACATGCTTGGCCAGTCCATGGCCTTTACCTTCAGCTTTTTTAGCAAGGCAGTGGTCGTCTTGGAGGTGTGTTTGTTGTTATCATGTTGTAATACTGCCCTGTGGCCCAGTCTCTGAAGGGAGGGGACCATGCTCTGCTTCAGCATGTCACAGTACATGTTGACATTCATGGTTCCCTCAATGAACTGTAGCTCCCCAGTGCTGGCAGCACTCATGCAGCCCCAGACCATGACACTCCCACCCCCATGCTTGACTGTAGGCAAGACACACTTGTCTTTGTACTCCTAACCTGGTTGGCACCACACACGCTTGACACCATTTGAACCAAATAAGTTTATCTTGGTCTCATAAGACCACAGGACATGGTTCCAGTAATCCATGTCCTTAGTCTGCTTGTCTTCAGCAAACTGTTTGCGGGCTTTCTTGTGAAGAGGCTTCCTTCTGGGACGACAGCCATGCAGACCAATTTGATGCAGTATACGGCATATGGTCTGAGCACTGACAGGCTGACCCCCCCCTTCAACCTCTGCAGCAATACTGGCAGCACTCATACATCTATTTCCCAAAGACAACCTCTGGATATGACGCTGAGCATGTGCACTGAATTTCTTTGGTCGACCATGGCGAGGCCTGTTCTGAGTGGAACCTATCCTGTTAAACCGCTGTATGGTCTTGGCCACTGTGCGGTTCAGTTTTAGGGTCCTGGCAATCTTCTTATTGCCTAGGCCATCTTTATGTAGAGCAACAATTTTTTTTCTCCAGATCCACAGAGAGTTCTTTGCCATGAGGTGCCATTTTGAACTTCCAGTGACCAGCATGAGAGAGTGAGAGAGCGATAACAACTAATTTAACACACCTGCTCCCAATTCACACCTGAGACCTTGTAACACTAACGAGTCACATGACACTGAGTAGGGAAAATGGCTAATTGGCTAATTGGGCCCAATTTGGACATTTTCACTTAGGGATGTACTCACTGTTGTTGCTAGCGGTTTAGACATTATTGGCTGTGTGTTGAGTTATTTTGAGGGGACAGCAAATTTACAGTCCAGTACAGTCCCAACAGTGAAGCATGGTGGTGGCAGCATCATGCTGTAGGGGTGTTTTTCAGCTGCAGGGACAGGACGACTGGTTGCAATCGAGGGAAAGATGAATGCGGCCAAGTACAGGGATATCCTGGACGAAAACCTTCTCCAGAGTGCTCAGGACCTCAGACTGGGCTGAAGGTTTACCTTCCACTTTCCGTCCCCAATGTGTATGTGTGTGTGTGTATATATATATACATATATATATATATATATATATATATATATATATATATATATATATATTTGTTTTTACTTTAGCATTTTTTCACTTTTAACACTTTTTTGGATTGGACTTTATTTTAATGTGCTGTCCATTTATAACAGTATTCTTATCTCATCGCTGTTCATTAACTTTAGGCGCTATATATATATAGTAAAGGAAAAAGCTGCTGCGCCCACCAAACAAACCAAATATATATATGGAATACAAAGTGTAGTGAAAACGATAAGCTGCCAACACCACCAATTAGACTAATTGTGACAACAAATATAAGAAAAAAAGTGTAGCGCTATAGTATGTCAGTCAAAAACATTAAGGTGTACTGGTTGACCAGTAGTGTATATCCCAAAAGTTAAATGGTATTGGATCACATATACAAAAGCAATAAAACAGTGAAAATTCCAAAATTTGCAAAGAAAACCACTCTTATTAAGACCTTTAAGATATAACAATATAAAGAGTGTGTATCACACAGATTAAACCCAAACCCTTATAGCTGACCACAAGCATATAGGGATGGGAGCAAGTGATAAGTCCCTGAAGTGAGAGAAGTTCTTTTAATCAGGTAGAGACCTCTTAAAACATGGATCCAGATCTCATAGAAATGGTTGTTAATGGTGGACTCCTCCACTGATCAGCCTGATGCAAAGAATAACATAAAATGCCCTTACCAGACGCGGTGGACTCACAAGCCATACAGCGGTGAGTCGTACGAGCTTGAACCGTGTAGCACGGTAGGGTTATAGCTGTTCCTGGTCTGCAACCTGATGGTCTTGAGAAGGACTCCAGTCCTGAGCAGTCTCTCGATTCGTCCTCCAGCACTCTCTTGGGTCTCAGGTAGTTAGAGGTAGGGAAAAAGTGGACGAAAAGAAGCTCCACATAGTGTAAATCCAATCAATCAGGAGATTTATTGTATAAAAAATTTCCAACGAAAAAGTTCCAAATAAAAACAAACATTCATAAAAACGTAATTAGCGCAGTAGACAGATGGTATAAGGACGCTACCTTATACCATCTGTCTACTGCGCTAATTAAGTTTTTATGAATGTTTGTTTTTATTTGGAACTTTTTCGTTGGAAATTTTTTATACAATAAATCTCCTGATTGATTGGATTTACACTATGTGGAGCTTCTTTTCGTCCACTTTTTCCCTACCTCTAACTACCTGAGACCCAAGAGAGTGCTGGAGGACGAATCGAGAGACTGCTCAGGACTGGAGTCCTTCTCAAGACCATCAGGTTGCAGACCAGGAACAGCTATAACCCTACCGTGCTACACGGTTCAAGCTCGTACGACTCACCGCTGTATGGCTTGTGAGTCCACCGCGTCTGGTAAGGGCATTTTATGTTATTCTTTGCATCAGGCTGATCAGTGGAGGAGTCCACCATTAACAACCATTTCTATGAGATCTGGATCCATGTTTTAAGAGGTCTCTACCTGATTAAAAGAACTTCTCTCACTTCAGGGACTTATCACTTGCTCCCATCCCTATATGCTTGTGGTCAGCTATAAGGGTTTGGGTTTAATCTGTGTGATACACACTCTTTATATTGTTATATCTTAAAGGTCTTAATAAGAGTGGTTTTCTTTGCAAATTTTGGAATTTTCACTGTTTTATTGCTTTTGTATATGTGATCCAATACCATTTAACTTTTGGGATATACACTACTGGTCAACCAGTACACCTTAATGTTTTTGACTGACATACTATAGCGCTACACTTTTTTTCTTATATATATATATATATATATATATATATATATATATATATCAGTATCTCACAAAAGTGAGTAAGTACACCCCTCACATTTTTGTAAATATTTTATTATATCTTTTCATGTGACAACACTGAAGAAATTACACTTTGCTACGATGTAAAGTAGTGAGCGTACAGCTTGTACAACAGTGTAAATTTGCTGTCCCCTCAAAATAACTCAACACACAGCCATTAATGTCTAAACCGCTGGCAACAAAAGTGAGTACACCGCTAAGTGAAAATGTCCAAATTGGGCCCAAAATGTCAATATTTTGTGTGGCCACCATTATTTTCCAGCACTGCCTTAACCCTCTTGGGCATGGAGTTCACCAGAACTTCACAGGTTGCCACTGCAGTCCTCTTCCACTCCTCCATGACGACATCACGGATCTGGTGGATGTTAGAGACCTTGCACTCCTCCACCTTCTGCTTTTGGATGCCCCACAGATGCTCAATAGAGTTTAGGTCTGGAGACATGGTTGGCCAGTTCATCACCTTTAACTTCAGCTTCTTTAGCAAGGCAGTGGTCGTCTTGGAGGTGTGTTTGGAGTCGTTATCATGTTGGAATACTGCCCTGCAGCCTAGTCTACAAAGGGAGGGGATCATGCTCTGCTTCAGTATGTCACAGTACATGTTGGCATTAATGGTTCCCTCAATGAACTGTCGCTCTCAGTGCTGACAGCACTCATGCAGCCCCAGACCTTGACACTCCCACCACCATGCTTGACTGTAGGCAAGACACACTTGTCTTTGTACTCCTCACCTGGTTGCCACCACACACGCTTGACATCATCTGAATCAAATAAGTTTATCTTGGTCTCATCAGACCACAGGGCATGGTTCCAGTAATCCATGTCCTTAGTCTGCTTGTCTTTAGCAAACTGTTTGCGGGCTTTCTTGTGCATCATCTTTGCAAGAGGCTTCCTTCTGACATGACAGCCATGCAGACCAATTTGGTGCAGTGTGCGGCGTATGGTCTGAGCACTGACAGGCTGACCCCTTCAACCTCCGCAGCAATGCTGGCAGCACTTATACGTCTATTTCCCAAAGACAACCTCTGGAAATGACGCTCAGCATGTTGTCAGAAACCATGAATCAGACTGAGATAGAGGTACAGTTAAATCACACTTGTTTAATAATAATAAAAAAGGTAAACAGAGTAAAAGTAGCCAAAACATAGCCAGAATTCAGGAACCGGAATGGATAGTCAGACAAGCCAAAACATCAGGGAGCCAGAGATGAGCGTAGTAGAACAGCAAGCAGGATCTGGAGCCAGAGGGAATGTCAGACAAGCAAGTCTTTAACAGGAACACAGGAGAGCGTCTCTAGAGATGTGACCAAGGTGAAGGCAGAGATCATCTGGACTGGACGGCTTAAGTAGGCAGGACTGACGAGCAGGATATCATCAACAGGTGAGTCACTGGGAGAGATAGGAGCTGGCAACTAGCCGACAGCTGAGCGGCCAGTTTTGAAAAGGAAGGGCTGAGCCCAGTCCTGACAGTACCCCCTCCTCAATGACCTCTCCCCCTCGGAGGACCAATAGGCTTGAGGGGAAAACATCTATGGAAATCACGGAGGAGGACAGGGGCATGTACGTCCGAGGATGAGACCCAAGAGAGTTCCTCTGGACCGTACTCTTTCCAATGCACCTGGTACTGTATGTGCCCACTGAACCTACGGGAGTCAACAATGGACTGTACTTCATACTCCTCATGGTTCTCAACCTGTACAGGGTGAGAATGAGGCACCGAGGTGGTAAAGCGGTTGCAGACCAAAGGTTTTAATAAGGAGACATGAAATACATTTGAAATACGCACATTGGAAGGAAAGTCTAATGCGTAAGCCACTGGGTTAATCCTGCGAAGAATACGGAAAGGCCCATTAAACCAAGCTGCGAACTTCAGAGAGGGAACATGAAGTCGGAGGTTGCGTATGACAGCCAGACCCTGTCCCCAACTTGGTAGGAAGGCGCAGGCAGGCATCTGTGGTCATCATGGAGTCTTTACTTATCATTAGCATGTCGCAAAGCCTCCTGGACTTGTGCCCAAGTGGAACGAAGACCACAGGGATGCTCCTCTAATGCTCTGCAGAACAAATGAGTCAGGCAACATAGAAGGTTGGAAACCATAGTTCACCATAAACGGGGACAATCGGGAAACAGAATTCAAGGCACTATTGTGAGCAAACTCCACCCATGGTAAGAGGTCTGACCAGTTGTTATGATGGTCAGAAATATAGCAACGTAGGAATTGCTCCAAGGACTGATTGGCTCGTGCTGCGGCCCCATGAGACTGCGGGTGATGCTCAGAGGAGAAAGCAAGTTAAATTCCCAACTGTGCACAAAAGACTCACCAGAACTGGGACACAAACTGACTACCCCTGTCCGAGGCAATCACCTTGGGTAGCCCATGTAAGCAAAAGATCTCCCGAGCAAAAATGGAAGCCAGTTCATTAGAAGTGGGCAACTTCTTAAGTGGAATACAATGGGACATTTTCGAGAACCAGTCAACCACCATAAGGATAACTGTTTTGCGTAACTCCACAATGAAATCCATAGACAGGTGGGTCCAGGGCCTCTCTCCATTGGGTATGGGTTGTAGGAGGCCCACTGGAAAGTGTAGTGGAGTCTTACTCTGAGCACACATGGAACAGGCAGCTACAAAGGCGGTTACATCAGCATGTAGACTAGGCCACCACAATTGTTGGCAAATGGCCCAAAAGAGTTTATTCTTCCCAGGGTGGCCAGCAGCCTTGGGAGAATGGTAAGTCTGGAGCACAGCAGTGTGGAGACTCTCTGGGACAAAGCAGCAGTCACAAGGTTTCTCAGGAGGAGCATGGACCTGAACAGCAAGAATTGTGTCACCCATAGGAGAAGTGAGACTGGTGCGAACCGTAGCCAAAATATGATCAAGAGGAATCACAGGAACCGGAACCAACTCCATCTTGGAAGTGGAGGAAAATTTGTCGTGACCAAGCGTCAGCTCTTACATTCTTAGTACTGGGTAAGAATGAGACAATGTAATTGAAACTAGGCAAGAAAAGAGCCCATCGCGCACTTCTGGGAGAGAGGCGTTTAGCCTCAGACAAGACTGAGATTCTTATGGTCAGTAAGAATGAGAACTGGCATAGTTGTACCTTCGAGGAGATGTCTTCATTCTTTCAGGGCTAAAATGATCGCTAACAACTCTCTGTCACCAATCTTGGAATTGCACTCCGCATGTGACAATTTCTTGGAAAAGTAGCCACAGGGATGCATAGGGGCTCTCAGGAGATAGGATGTTGAGACAGAAGGGCGCCAACTCCAGTCTCAGAAGCATGAACCTCAAGGATAAAAGGTAACGTAGGATCAGGATGTGCCAACACAGGAGCACAAGAAAGGCAGCCTTGAGACTCTCAAAGGCCTTAATGGACTCCGGAGACCAACTCTGGGGTTACCGTCCTTTCTGGTCATATCAGTCAGGAGCTTGACCAGAGGCGAAAAGTTACAAATAAACTTCCGATAATAGTTGGCAAAGCCAAGAAACCGCTGCAGATGACATAAATGCACGGGTCAGGGTCACTGTAGGACTGCTGAAAGTTCATCTGGATCCATCAAAAAACCAGCAGTGGAAATGACATAACCCAGGAATTTAACCTGTTCACGATGGAATTTGCACTTCTCCAATTTACAATACAAATTGTTCTCTCATAGTTTCTGAAGCACATGACAGACATCTGTGTGGTGACTCTCCAAGGACTTTGAAAATATGAGGCTATCGTCGAGATAAACCACCACACGTAACTGCAACAAATCTCGGAGGACATCGTTAATAAATTCCTGGAAAACTGCCGGCGTTACAAAGGCCTAAAGGCATTACAAGGTATTCATAATGCCCTGTTCTGGTATTAAACGCAGTTTTCCACTATACCTCTCAAATCAAGCTTTGTGAAAAACGTTGCTCCCTTCAGGCAGTCAAATAACTCCGTAATCAATGGAATCGGATAGGCATTCTTAATCGCGAAGCGATTGAGACCCCTATAATCAATAGAAGGTCTCAGTTCACCACTCTTCTTCTTCACAAAGAAGAAACCAGCAGGAGATGAGGATTTGCGGATGAAACCTTGAGAAAGTGTGTCTGCAACATACTCCTCCATGGCCTTATCCTCCAAGACTGACAAAGGGTAAACCTTGGCACGAGGGGGTATGGCACCAAGTTGAAGGTCAATTGCGCAATCATATGACCAGTGTTGAGGCAAACTACCAGCTTGACCTTTGTCAACGAGACAGCTAAAATTGCGGTAATCCTCTGGCAGGGAGGAGAGTGAAGAGGTGCATAGGTCCTTGGCTACCTTCTGGAAGCATGTCTTATTGCATTGTGGCGACCAGGAGAGAACCTCAGCACAGAGCCAATCAAAAGAGGGGTTGTGCCTCTGTAACCAAGGTTAACCAATAACCAGCGGAAACTTAGGTGAGGAAAAAACTTGGAATTTGATTTTCTCATGGTGTAGAGCCCCTGCGGCTATGGACAACGGAACAGTCTCATGAGTCACATGGGCAGGCTGTAGAGGTCTTCCGTCAAGAGCCTCAATTGCAAGTGGAGTGTCACGCAGCTGCAGCAGAATCAAATGCTTCGATACAAAGGCAGCATCAATGAATGCAGCCCCTGAGTCGATTAGAGCCTGTATCTCCACGGACGACTCAGCCCAAGAAAGGGTAACCGAAACCAGGGGCTTATCCTTCTGGATAACTGGGGACGAAACAACTAAATGTGAAGTGGAAAACTCAAGCTCTGAAATGGGTTACCCAATATATATTAGGTAAATAGGGGGAAAATTGTTATGATGATTTTTTTTTAAATACATAGTAAGGTGCTACCCATCTTAAGTGTTCAGACACCCACAAAAGTAAAGGAAAAAATTTATATTGGAGCACTTAACTAAGTGAACAATCCCGTGCACAACCCTCCTAGTATAAATTAGGTGAATTAATTCAATATATGAACCAACACACTATACTCATGCATGAAATCGCATGAAAAAAAGCATAGAAAAAAACGTGAAAAAACAGCATGTGAAAAAACATAATCGTGCTAAGTATGTAAATATGCTTATATGGGCTCAATGTAATTTACCATCTAGGACGTACATACATAAATTAGCATGTGATAACATGTGATTCGAGTGTTCCAAGTGTTCAAACTATGCACATACCATAAAGTAATATGTAACTAATCCGTAACTAATCCGTGTATATGTACTGGTGCTCATGAGCTAATACTCTTAAGGACAATTCATAATGATAGGCTATGTAGAAAAATTACTGCCAATATTACAAACAGAAAATGTTCCAAAACATACATCCTAATATTTAACCCAAAAGTTCATTAGTTGGATAGGTTGGATTAAGAGGTGAGGGTTAAATGTATGATGATAGTTACTTCATTCATCGATGCCTTCAGGGTAACATTTCCCAAATAATATATTCAATTGCACTTTGGTTTAATTTGTAGCAATCTCAGCACCCAGATGAATCATGTAAAATAGACAGAAACTATCATTGCGCAATGAATAATACTGGACAACAGAGGGTAGTATTCACAGAGACGCACTCACATAGATCCAATGTTTAAACTGCATAAAGGATGCAATCAGCCGCTTACGAGCAGGGCTAGGAAAGCTGCTGCTGCCGTGCTGATAGTTCGTACCAGCAATGCTCGTCACTGGCTCCTCCCACGCGTTATGTCACAGACCACGTGACTTTCTCAAGGATATCCCTACGATGACATGGACTCCATTTTATCTGATGGCATCTAGGTTACCATAGTGACAGCGGTTACTGATCAGGTCATCATCTTGTTTCCTTTTATGCTTAAAACACTCGTGGGTCTGCCTCCAGCAATCTCCACATGATTTTATTAACATACATTAATTAATTTATTTAATACAGGTTAAAACCAAATACATTATAAAAAAATAGATCAATATTAGAGGATGAACTCCCCCAAGTGGTGGTAACTAGTATTGCACATTGCCATTATGCAATAGCAGGGCGCTCATATGTTTAAACTAGATGTGTTGCAGCAAAACTAATCATGATAACAACCTAGAGTATATAAAATGAATATATAAAAAATATTAATAAAAATATAAAAATTAGAAGTAAATATACATATCCAAAAAATGTATATAATGTTAAAAGTGCATCCAAATAGCTGAATTAAATAACCTTGATAGGTGCTATTTCATAAGTGGTATCATTCCATAGTTATGCCACAGACCCAATGAATTCAAACTCAATTAAGATTAATAGGTGATTATAAAAAAACTCCAAGCTACATACATATGTTTGCAGAGGCAGGAACTCTCAAGAAGATAACAGCTAATAATCGGATAAATATATACAAACTATACAATAGAATTAACCCCCCCCCCCAAAAAAAAAAAACTAATAGTCAGATATAAAACAATTAATATCAAAATCAATGTTTAAACCCCTCGGCGAGAGAGTACCCATCTCGAATATCCATCTGCATTTGCTTTTGCTCAGTTCCCTTATTTTATTCGAGCCCCTCCACTGTGGTTTGTATCTCTCAGTGGCCCAAAATTTTAAGCATGTGGGATCTTGGTTGTGGTGCGTCGCGAAATGTCTAGAGATACTATGTTTAAGAAAGGCATTTTTGATATTTTGTATATGCTCGCTAATATGCTTCCACATGGGCCTTTTGGTTCTGCCTACATATTGCAGTGAACATGAACATTGCAAAATATACATTATAACTTCAGTTCTACACGATATAAAATCTTTAATTTCATATTTTTTATTTGTACTAGTTGATTTAACCACTTGCCGACCGCCTCACGCCTATATACGTGAGCAGAATGGCACGGGCAGGCAAAATCACGTACCTGATACGTGATGCCTTCTTGCGGGCGGGGGGTCCGATAGGACCTCCCCCCGGTGCCATAGGCGGCCGGCTCTTGTTCGCGTGCGATGAGAGGTCAGGGGGAGGCCATCCATTGATGGCCACCCCCTCCCAATCGCTCCCAGAGAATCAAATGCTTCCTCTCCCTCTGTAATGTAAACAGAGGGAGAGGAAGTGATGTCATCTCTCCTCGAGCTGGTCTTTTCGATCCGGCGCCGAGGAGAGAAGACATCCAAGTAAGTTGCACCAACACTACACTTCCAGTAGAACACGCAGGCACACTTTTCACCCCCCTTCACCCCCCGATCACCCCCCTGTACCCCCTGTCACACTGACACCAATAGCAGTTTTTTTTTTTTGCATTGGTGTCAGTTTGTGACAGTTATAAGTGTTAGGGCAGTTAGGTTAGCCCCCTTTAGGTCTGGGGTACCCCCCTTTAGGTCCAGGGTACCCCCCTAACCCCCCCTAATAAAGGTTAACCCCGTGATCACCCCCTGTCACCAGTGTCACTAAGCGATCGTTTTTCTGATCGCTGTATTAGTGACACAGGTGACGCTAGTTAGGGAGGTAAGTATATAGGTTCGCTGTCAGTGTTTTAGAGCGACAGGGCCCCCCATATACTACCTGCTAAAGGTTTTAACCCCCTGATTGCCCCCTAGTTAAACCTTTCACCAGCGATCACCGTATAACTGTTACGGGTGACGCTGGTTAGTTCGTTTATTTTTTTATAGTTTATTATAGTTTATTATAGTTTTAGGGCACCCGCCGTTTATTACCTTATAAAGGTTTAACCCCCTAATTGCCCCGCGGTGATATAAGTTACGTTTTTAGGGTCAGATAAGGTCTGCGTCGCCCCAGGCAGGGTCAGGTTAGCGCCAGTAACGCTAAAACCCACGCACGCAGCATACACCTCCCTTAGTGCTATAGTATCTGAGCGGATCAATATCTGATCCGATCAGATCTATACTCCCCAGCAGTTTAGGGTTCCCTGAAACGCAGTGTTAGCGGGATCAGCCCAGATACCTGCTAGCACCTGCGTTTTGCTCCTCGGCCCAGCCCAGCCCACCCAAGTGCAGTATCGATCGATAACTGTCACTTACAAAACACTAAGCACACATAACTGCAGCGTTCGCAGAGTCAGGCCTGATCCCTGCGATCGCTAACAGTTTTTTGGTAGCGTTTTGAATCAGTCGCTAACAGTCAGGAGCTTTTTTGCCTGTGAGTCTCACTAGTGTACCCCTAAATTTAGAGCCCAAAGTGGCAAATCGAAGGTACACTAGTGAAGAGGCCTACACGTTTCTGAGCATGACAGATAGTGAAGAGGAAGTCCCTCATGTGTCAGATTCAGGCTCAGAATACGATCCTGTAGAGGACAGCGGCTCCATGACAGATAGCTCTGACGACGGAGTTGTGGTCCCTGCTAAGGTCAGGCGTACCAGACCCCGAACTTCTTCTGTCCTTGAAGTGCAAGAACCGCAGGGCTCTCGTATGGAGCAGAGAAGTACTAGTGCCGCTATTCCTTCTGGTGAACTGGCAAGCACCAGCGGCCTAGTACACCCTGGTCGTACATCCAGCACTGCAGTAACACTTGGTGACGTGGCGAGTCCCATAAGTGCAGTTCAAACTGGTGAGGTGGCAAGCACAAGTAGTGTCCTGCTGCCACCAAGAAGACGAACACAGGCCCGTCATGCCCATAGTGCCCTTCCTGCTGCATTCGCCAATCCGAATTGGGTACCCACCACTTCTGCAGCACCCGTACTTCCCCCTTTCACTGGCCAACCCGGAATTCAGGTGGAAACAGTTGACTTTATGCCACTGGATTTTTATTCGCTGTTTTTCACCTATTTCTCTATAGATCTATTGTGGACCAAAGCAATTTATACGCTGGTCAACACATGGCCACTAATCCCCAGTCCTCCCTTGCCAGAGATTGGAAACCAATTACGGTTTCCGAATTTAAGATCTTTCTGGGCCTTTCCCTCCTCATGGGCTTGAATAAAAAGAGTGAGTTGCGGTCATATTGGTCCACTGACCCAATTTACCATTCGCCCTTGTTCTCTGCTTCCATGGCCAGGGCACGATACGAGCAGATTTTGCGGTTCATGCACTTCAACGACAATGAACTCTGTCGTCCTCGTGGAGACCCTGGATACGATCGGCTCTACAAAATTCAGCCCCTCGTAAACCACTTCAACCAACGTTTTGCAGACTTGTTTACTCCCCATCAAGTTGTCTGCGTTGATGAGTCCCTGGTTAAGTTTTCTGGCCGGTTGTCATTCAAACAGTACCTTCCCAGCAAGCGTGCTAGATACGGGGTCAAGATGTATAAGCTCTGTGACAGGGCCATAGGCTATACATGTAGTTTTATGGTTTACGAGGGCAAAGATAGTCACGTAGAGCCGACAAACTGCCCTGACTACATAGGAAGCGCTGGCAAGATAGTGTGGGACTTGGTGTCACCCTTATTCGGAAAGGGGTACCACTTGTACGTGGACAATTATTACAGGAGCATGCCACTTTTTAGCCTCCTTTTTGATCATCAGATTGGAGCATGTGGCACCGTGCGACCTAATCGCCGGGGCTTTCCCCAGCAGCTTGTAGATTCCCGTCTTAGGCTGGGGGAGAGAGCCTGCTTGCAGTGTAATAACTTGTTCGCTATGAAGTGGAGGGACAATAAGAATGTTTTCGTTCTTACCTCCCTTCATGCAGACACGAGGTCCAAATTCCTACGGCGACTGGTGTTGTGGAGAAACCCCTCTGTGTCCACGAATATAACCTTAATATGGGAGGGGTGGACCTCAATGACCAGTTGTTGGCGCCGTACCTAATTGCCCGTAAGGCCAGACGCTGGTACAAAAAAGTGTCTGTTTATTTATTTCAATTGGCTTTGCTGAACACTCATGTGCTATACAGAGCTTCAGGACAGACTGGATCCTTCCTTAAATTCCAGGAAGAGATCGTCAGAGCCCTTCTGTTTCCAGATGGTGCTCCACCTCACCTTCCCCAACCAAATGCATTAAGCCGGCTGCATGAGAGGCATTTTCTTTATGCCCTCCCGAGTACCCCTACCCAACGAACCCCCCAAAAAAGATGTCGTGTCTGCAGCAAGCGCGGATTTAGGCGTGACACCCGGTATTATTGTCCCCTCTGTCCTGGCAATCCTGGTCTTTACATTGGTGAATGTTTTGAACGCTACCATGCATTAGTGGAGTATTAGCGTAGGGTACAGCACTGCACAGACTAGGACACACTTTCACAGGGTCTCCCAAGATGCTGTCGCATTTTGAGAGACCCAAACCTGGTACCAGTTAAAAAAGTTAAAGTTACAAAAAAAAGTGTAAAAAAAACAAAAAAAAGTAAAAAAAAAGAAAAAAAACACAAAAAAATATATAAAATAAAAAAAACAAAAATAGTTGTTGTTTTATTGTTCTCTCTCGATTCTCTCTCTATTGTTCTGCATTCTATACTGCAATGTTTTATTGTTATGTTTTTATCATGTTTGCTTTATAGCTATGCAATTTATTTATACTTTGTTTTTTTATTGTTTACCACTTTTTTGTTTTCAGGTACGCCATTCAGCTGCAGAGCGGATTTATTTATCTTGAAAGCAACAGCGTTTGCTACCACGATACATAAAGCCGTGACTCCAGCGCTGTCTGAGGTGATTTCACCACCACAGTTACATACTTCAGCACATATGCCGAAGCGTGGGGGCAACAGTGGGTGGAGGAGCGATTTGCTCCTGCCTTTTGCGGGAGGATGTCCCCATGCTTCGGCATATATATATTTTAGGTAGGCACAGGTTGCGTTAAATGTTTTATTTTTTACTATGTTTTTTTTTTGTATTTTGCTTTGCAGGTATGGTAAGTATTACTGTTATACTGTAATGTTACTTTGTTTTTTTGTTAACCATCATTTGCTTAGCAGGTACACCATTCAGTTGCAGCACGGATTTATTTATCTTGACAGCAACAGCGTTTGCTCCCACGATACATAAAGCCGTGACTCCAGCGCTGTCCGAGGTGATTTCACCACCACAGTTGCATACTTCAGCATATATGCCGAAGCGTGGGGGCAGCAGTGGGTGGAGGAGCGATTTGCTCCTGCCTTTTGCGGGAGGATGCCCCCATGCTTCGGCATATATATATGGTGCATGTATGCCCATCATTAGAAGTGGGTGGATGAAGGGAGGTATTCTAATGGTGGGCATACCCACCGATCAATATCTTTTTTTCGTTCAGCCCACAGGCTGCATGAAAAAAAAGTTTACAATGTATGCCCAACAAGGACCAGCAACGTACTGGTATGTTGCTGGACTTTGAGTGGTTATACCAGAATGATGCCTGCAGGTTTAGGTATCATCTTGGTATCATTCTTTTCAGCCAGCGGTCGGCTTTCATGTAAAAGCAATCCTAGCGGCTAATTAGTCTCTAGACTGCTTTTACAAGCAGTGGGAGGGAATGCCCCCCCCCCCACCGTCTTCCATGTTTTTCTCTGGCTCTCCTGTCCCAACAGGGAACCTGAGAATGCAGCCGGTGATTCAGCCAGCTGACCATAGAGCTGATCAGAGACCAGAATGGCTCCAAACATCTCTATGGCCTAAGAAACTGGAAGCTACGAGCATTTCATGACTTAGATTTCGGCGGATGTAAACAGCGCCATTGGGAAATTGGGAAAGCATTTTATCACACCGATCTTGGTGTGGTCAGATGCTTTGAGGGCAGAGGAGAGATCTAGGGTCTAATAGACCCCAATTTTTTCTAAAATGAGTACCTGTCACTACCTATTGCTATCATAGGGGATATTTACATTTCCTGAGATAACAATAAAAATGATTAAAAAAAAATAAAAATGAAAGGAACAGTTTAAAAATAAGATAAAAAAGCAAAAAAATAATAAAGAAAAAAAAAAAAAAAAAAACAAGCACCCCGTCCCCCCCTGCTCTCGCACAAAGGCGAACGCAAGCGTCGGTCTGGCGTCAAATGTAAACAGCAATTGCACCATACATGTGAGATATCACCGCGAAGGTCAGATCGAGGGCAGTAATTTTAGCAGTAGACCTCCTCTGTAAATCTAAAGTGATAACCTGTAAAGGCTTTTAAAGGCTTTTAAAAATGTATTTAGTTTGTCGCCACTGCACGTTTGTGCGCAATTTTAAAGCATGTCATGTTTGGTATCCATTTACTCGGCCTAAGATCATCTTTTTTATTTCATCAAACATTTGGGCAATATAGTGTGTTTTAGTGTATTAAAATTTAAAAAAGTGTGTTTTTTCCCCAAAAAATGCGTTTGAAAAATCGCTGCGCAAATACTGTGTGAAAAAAAAAAAATGAAACACCCACCATTTTAATCTGTAGGGCATTTGCTTTAAAAAAATATATAATGTTTGGGGGTTCAAAGTAATTTTTTTGCAAAAAAAAAATAATTTTTTCATGTACACAAAAAGTGTCAGAAAGGGCTTTGTCTTCAAGTGGTTAGATGAGTGGGTGATGTGTGACATAAGCTTCTAAATGTTGTGCATAAAATGCCAGGACAGTTCAACCCCCCCCCAAATGACCCCATCTTGGAAAGTAGACACCCCAAGCTATTTGCTGAGAGGCATGTCGAGTCCATGGAATATTTTATATTGTGACACAAGTTGCGGGAAAAAGACATATTTTTTTTTTTTTTTTGCACAAAGTTGTCACTAAATGATATATTGCTCAAACATGCCATGGGAATATGTGAAATTACACCCCAAAATACATTCTGTTGCTTCTCCTGAGTATGGGGATACCACATGTGTGAGACTTTTTGGGAGCCTAGCCGCGTACGGAACCCCGAAAACCAAGCACCGCCTTCAGGCTTTCTAAGGGCGTAAATTTTTGATTTCACTCTTCACTGCCTATCACAGTTTCGGAGGCCATGGAATGCCCAGATGGCACAAACCCCCCCAAATGACCCCATTTTGGAAAATAGACACCGAAAGCTATTTGCTGAGAGGTATAGTGAGTATTTTGCAGACCTCACTTTTTGTCACAAACTTTTGAAAATTGAAAAAAGAAAAAAAAAAATATGTTTTTCTTGCCTTTCTTCATTTTCAAAAACAAATGGGAGCTGCAAAATACTCAACATGCCTCTCAGCAAATAGCTTGGGGTGTCTACTTTCCAAAATGGGGTCATTTGGGGGGGGGGGTTTGTGCTATCTTGGCATTTTATGGCCTTCAAAACTGTGATAGGTAGTGAGGAGTGAAATCAAAAATGTATGCCCTTAGAAATCCTGAAGGCGGTGCTTGGTTTTCGGGGCCCCGTACGCGGCTAGGCTCCCAAAAAGTCCCACACATGTGGTATCCCCGTACTCAGGAGAAGCAGCAGAATGTATTTTGGGGTGTAATTCCACATATGCCCATGGCCTGTGTGAGCAATATATCATTTAGTGACAACTTTTTGTAAATTTTTTATTTTTTTTAATTTTTTTGTCATTATTCAATCACTTGGGACAAAAAAAAAAAAACATTCAATGGGTTCAACATGCCTCTCAGCAATTTCCTTGGGGTGACTATTTTCCAAAATGGGGTCATTTGTGGGGGGTTTGTACTGCTCTGCCATTTTAGCACCTCAAGAAATGACATAGGCAGTCATAAACTAAAAGCTGTGTAAATTCCAGAAAATGTACCCTAGTTTGTAGACGCTATAACTTTTGCGCAAACCAATAAATATACGCTTATTTACTTTTTTTTACCAAAGACATGTGGCTGAATACATTTTGGCCTAAATGTATGACTAAAATTGAGTTTATTGGATTTTTTTTATAACAAAAAGTAGAAAATATCATTTTTTTTCTAAATTTTCGGTCTTTTTCCGTTTATAGCGCAAAAAATAAAAATGGCAGAGGTGATCAAATACCATCAAAAGAAAGCTCTATTTGTGGGAAGAAAAGGACGCAAATTTCGTTTGGGTACAGCATTGCATGACCGCGCAATTAGCAGTTAAAGCGACGCAGTGCCAAATTGTAAAAAGTGCTCTGGTCAGGAAGGGGGTAAATCCTTCCGGGGCTGAAGTGGTTAAAATTGGTGCATTTTTGCCCATTAAGATTAGTGTTTTGACAAGCAAAGCATTTCTTACAGGGAAAAACTCCCTTTCCCTGAAAGAATGACAATTCTGTTATCCTTTTCGGGGGTTCCGGGATATTTTTTGCGACTAAATCTCTTAATGTCGGTGCTCGTCTGTATACAAAGTTTGGTCGATCAGGTAGGACACTATGAAGAGTTTTGTCAGCTTTTAACAGGGGCCAATATTTCTTGATAATACGCTCCACCTGTTTATGTTCGATGCTGAAGTTCATTATCAGGGGAACATCATTATTTAATTTACTGTCCTTATTCTTATCTTGGATTAACAAATTTCTTGGTATTTCGTACACTTCTTGAATTTTTTCTTCAATAAATTGTTTATTATACCCCTTATCTTCAAACCGTTTACCAATCCAATGTGCCTGTATAAGATATTCTTTATTGTCAAAGCAATTTCTCCTCAGATGTATCATCTGTCCTTTTGGGATGTTTATAAGCCATGGTTTATAATGACAACTATCAGTTGGTATGTAGCTGTTCCTTTCAACAGGCTTAAAGAAAGTTTTAGTGCTAATGACCCCTTTTTCTATCTGGATTTCTAGATCTAAGAATTGTACAGCACTATTATTAATTTCATACGTGAGCTTAATGTTTTTCTGATTCTCATTCAATCGATCAAACATCTAAATTAAGCTTGCTTCATCTCCTTTCCATATGACAATACAGTCATCTATAAATCTTTTATAAAGTATCAAATTTTCTGGCACATCTGCATATATGGCTTCTTCCTCCCATTTAGCCATAAAAATATTGGTCACACACTTTGGGCATATTTGGCACCCATTCCAATTCCACTAAGTTGTCTGTAAAAATCTGCATTGTACCAGAAATAAATTATGCTGTAGCCCAAACGCTAGGCTTCTCAAAATAAATCTTCTTTGTTTAGAGATGAGATTGCTGAATTTCTCCATGGCCCATTTCGATGCCTGAATCACATCATTATGAATAGGGATGAGCCGAACACCCCCCGGTTCGGTTCACACCAGAACCCGCGAACGAACGTTAGAACCCCATTGAAGTCTATGGGACTCACGTTCAAAATCAAAAGTGCTTACTTTAAAGGCTAATTTGCATGGTATTGTCCTAAAAGGGGTTTGGGGACCCGAGTCCTGCCCCAGGGAACATGTATCAATGCAAAAAAAAGTTTTAAAAACAACCGTTTTTTCGGGAGCAGTGATTTTAATGATGCTTAAAGAGAAAAAAAAAAGTGAAATATTCCTTTAAATATCGTACCTGGGGGGTGTCTATAGTATGCCTGTAAAGTGGCATGTGTTTCCCATGCTTAGAACAGTCCCTGCACTAAATGACATTTTTAAAGGAATAAAGGTCATTTAAAACTGCTTACGGCTTTAATGTAATGTCTGGTCCCGGTAATATGGATGAAAATCAGTGAGACAAATGGCATGGGTACCCCCCCTCAGTCCATTACCAGGCCCTTTGGGTCTTGTATGGATATTAAGGGGAACCCCGCACCCAAATTAAGAAAAGGAAAGGCGTGGGGCCCCAGGCCCTCTGAACAGCAGTATACAGGCGGTGCAAACAAGATAGGGACTGTAGGTTTGTTGTTAAGTAGAATCTGTTTGTTATTTTGAACTGGTACATTTTTAACCGCTTCAATACAGGGCATTTTCACCCCCTTCCTTCCCAGACCAATTTTTAGTTTTCAGCGCTGTCGCACTTTAAACGACAATTGCGCGGTCGTGTGACGTTGTACCCAAACAAAATTAACGTCCTTTTTTTCCCCACAAATAGAGCTTTCTTTTGGTGGTATTTGATCACCTCTGCGGTTTTTATTTTTTGCGCTATAAACAAAAGAAGAGCGACAGTTTTGAAAAAAACACAATATTTTTTACTTTTTGCTATAATAAATATCCCAATTTAAAAAAAAAAAAACACATACGTATTCTTCTACATATATTTGGTTAAAAAAAAATCGCAATAAGCGTATATAGATTGGTTTGCGCAAAAGTTATAGCATCTACAAAATACGTGATAGATTTATGGCATTTAAAAAAAAAATGTATTTATTTTTTTTTTTACTAGTAATAGCGCCGATCTGCGATTTTTTTTTCGTGACTGCGACATTATGGCGGACACATCGGACACTTTTGACACATTTTTGGGACCATTCACATTTATACAGCGATCAATGCTATAAAATTGCATTCATTACTGTATAAATGTGACAGGCAGGGAAGGGGTTAACCACTAGGGGTACACAAGGGGTTAATTATGTTTAAGGGAGTGATTCTAACTGTAGGGGGAGGGGATGCACAAGGGGAGGAGACCGATCAGTGTTCCTCTGTACTGGGAACACAGATCGGTCTCCTCTCAACTGACAGGAGGTGGATCTGTGTGTTTACACACACAGATCCACGGTCCGGCCCGGTTAACGGGCAATCGCGGGTACCTGGTGGCAATCGTGGCTGCCGGGCACACGCACAGGGTCCCGAGCAATGCTGCCCCCTAGACGGCCGGGAATCCCAGGACGTCATATGACGGATACCCAGGATGGGAGATCCCATCTCAGGCCGTTATATGACTATGGCCCGGTAATGAAGTGGTTAAAGTGTAGCTCCAGCTAAAAAATCTATTTTTAAGCTTTTTGGAAAACATAGGGAAGGGTTATCACCCCTGTGACATTTGTTTTGCTGTCTGTGCACCTCTTCAGAAGATTTTACCTCACTTTCTGTCCCAATGACAAATGTTTTTTGACAATTTGGGGTTTTTAGTGAAACAAGGATTGGTGATAAAGCATCAGTGGAAAGGAGACACGTTTTTCCCATATTAACTCTTACAGGAGAGAATTTCCCTTCCTAGGGGTAGGAACGGGCTCTGCTGTGAAATATTAGATCAAGAATTGTAATTACATGCACCTGTTGAACAGGGGCATAAAAATTGGGCCTTTGGTGGTGGTGGTGGTGGTGTTGCCACAACACTGTAAATCCTCACAGTTACTCTTGGTGGGAGCTGGAACGGGCCCTGCTGTGAAATATTAGATCAAGAATTGTAATTACATGCACCTGTTGAACAGGGGTATAAAAATTGGGCCTTTGGTGGTGGTGGTGTTGCCACAACACTGTAAATCCTCACAGTTACTCTTGGTGGGAGCTGAACCGGGCCCTGCTGTGAAATATTAGATCAAGAATTGTAATTACATGCACCTGTTGAACAGGGGCATAAAAATTGGGAATTTGGTGGTGGTGGTGGTGTTGCCACAACACTGTAAATCCTCACAGTTACTCTTGGTGGGAGCTGGAACGGGCCCTGCTGTGAAATATTAGATCAAGATTTGTAATTACATGCACCTGTTGAAAAGGGGCAGAAAAATTGGGCCTTTAGTGGTGGTGGTGCTGGTGCCACAACACTGTAAGTCCTTACAGTTACTCTTGGTGGGCGCAGAAACGGGCCCTGCTGTGAGATATTAGATCAAGAATTGTAATTACATGCACCTGTTGAACAGGGGCAGAAAAATTGGGCCTTAGGCACTGGTGCCACAACACTGCAACCCCTCACAGATACTCTAGTTGGAGCGCAGGAATGAGCTCTCCTGTAAAATATTGCATCAAAAATTGTAATTATATGCCCCTGCTGAAAAATTGGGCCTTAGGCACTGGTGCTGGTGCCACAACACTGCAACCCCTCACAGATACTCTAGTTGGAGCACAGGAACGAGCCCTGCTGCAAAGTATTGCATCAAAAATTGTAATTACACGCCCCTGTTAAACAGGGGCTGAAAAATTGGGCCTTAGGCACTGGTGCTGGTGCCACAACACTGCAACCCCTCACAGATACTCTAGTTGGAGCACAGGAACGAGCCCTGCTGCAAAGTATTGCATCAAAAATTGTAATTACACGCCCCTGTTAAACAGGGGCTGAAAAATTGGGCCTTAGGCACTGGTGCTGGTGCCACAACACTGCAACCCCTCACAGATACTCTAGTTGGAGCGCAGGAACAAGCCCTGCTGCAAAGTATTGCATCAAAAATTGTAATTACACGCCCCTGTTAAACAGGGGCTGAAAAATTGGGCCTTAAGCACTGGTGCTGGTGCCACAACACTGCAACCCCTCACAAATACTCTAGTTGAGTGCAGCAATGAACCCTCCTTGCAAAATATTGCATCAAAAATTGTAATTACACGCCCCTGTTAAACAGGGGCTGAAAAATTGGGCCTTAGCCACTGGTGGCGGCGCCCAGAACCAAAAATATTCTTACAAGCTATCGGCATGATCATTGAGGAGGAAGAGGATAGTCACTCGGCATAACAGGATAGTCACTCAGCATCAGCATAGGCAGTCTTGAAGGGATCTGACATTTCAGAAAAAATTATTCGGTTACATCAGCATCAGGTGCTTGGTAGCTGGTGGTGATCCAAGACTGATTCATTTTTATGAAGGTCAGTCGATCGACCGAATCGGTGGACAGGCGCACCCTGTGATCGGTTACAAAACCTGCAGTAGCACTGAATGTGCGTTCCGAAAGAACGCTGGATGCAGGACAGGCCAGTAGCTCAGTTGCATACTGTGCAAGCTCTGGCCAGTGATCCATCCTCAAGGCCCAGTATCCCAGAGGATTTTCGGCAGGAAAGGTGTCCAAGTCAGATCTTGCCCCTAGGTATTCCTGCACCATGTAAAACAGACGCTGGCGATGGTTGCTGGAACCGATCATACCTTGGGGCTGTGGACTAAAAAATTGTCTGAATGCATCAGTTAGACGGCCACCTTCTCCACCGCTCCTTCTTTGACTGACCGAAGCCTCAGCAACACGTTGTCCAGGAACAGGAGTTTGTAGCCTCCCAGTCTCTGGGAACGCGTTGCACGGACCTTTCTGCAAGGCCTCCCGAAGATGTTTTATCCTCTGCTCTCTCTGCGATGGCAAGATAAGGTCCGCAACCTTACCCTTGTACCGTGGATCAAGGAGGGTTGCCAGCCAGTATTGATCCCTCTCCTTGATACCATGAATACGAGGATCCTTCCGCAGGCTTTGCAGGATCAGGGAGGCCATGCAGCGTAGGTTTGCTGAGGCATTCGGTCCGGAGTCCTCTGGGTCACTAAGGATGACATGATCCGCAGCCACCTCCTCCCAGCCACGTACATGGGTTTCTTGGGACTGTAAATGATCCCTTAAAGATTGCTGCTGATGCTGAGTGCCAGGCTCCACCTCCATGCTGACACAATCCTCCTCTTCTTCCTCCTCCTCCTCCTCCTCTTCCTGTGTGATCGGCGGGCACACAGGAACACTGTCTGGATAAAGGGGCCTTGAGAGCTAAGGAAGTCCTCCTCTTCCTGCCTCTGTTCTGCCTCAAGTGCCCTGTCCATTATTCCACTCAGCGTGTGCTCCAACAGGTGGACAAGGGGGACAGTGTCACTGATGCATGCACTGTCACTGCTCACCATCCTCGTGGCCTCCTCAAATGGTGACAGGACAGTGCATGCATCCCTGATCATGGCCCACTGGCGTGGGGGAAAAAAACAATCTCCCCTGACCCTGTCCTGGTGCCATAGTCGCACAGGTACTCATTGATGGCCCTCTGCTGCGTGTGCAGACGCTGCAGCATGGCCAAGGTTGAGTTCCACCTGGTGGGCATGTCACAGATTAGGCGGTTCTTGGCAGGTTAAATTTCTTTTGGAGGTCAGCCAGCCAAGCACTGGCATTATATGACCGGCGGAAATGCACACAGACTTTCCTGGCCTGCCTCAGGACATCCTGTAAGCCCGGGTACCTGCCCAAGAACCGCTGCACCACCAAGTTAAGGATGTGAGACAAACAGGGCACATAGGTCATTTGTCCCTGTCAGAGGAGGTTGGTGCCATTGTCGCAAACCACCATTCCTGCCTCAAGTTGGTGTGGCGTCAACCACCTCTGAACCTGCCCCTGCAGAGCTGACAGAACCTCTGCCCCAGTGTGGCTCCTGTCCCCCAAGCACACCAGCTCAAGCACCGTATGGCATCTTTTGGCCTGCGTAGTTGCGTAGGGGGTGGAGGAGGGAGGTGTGTCAGAATCACCAGTAGTAGCATTTTGGAGGCGTGGTGGCGGAACAACCTCCAACACTACTGCACCTTGTCCTGCATCCTTCTTAGCTGCCAGCAGAGTCACCCAATGTGCCGTGAAACTTAGGTAACGTCCCCGTCCATGCCTGCTGGACCATGAGTCAGCGGTAATATGCACCTTACCGCTGACCGCCCTGTCCAGCGAGGCATGGACATTGCCTTCCACATGCCGGTAGAGAGCCGGAATCGCCTTCCCTGAGAAAAAGTGGCGTTTGGGTACCTGCCACTGAGGAACCGCACATTCCACAAACTCATGGAAGGGGGCAGAGTCTAACAACTGAAAAGGTAGCAGTTGAAGTGCTAGCAATTTTGCCAAGCTAGCATTCAACCACTGGGCAAGTGGATGGCTGGGAGCGAATGTCTTTCTGCGGTGCAGCAGCTGGGGCAGGGCAATTTGCCTGGTACAATCTGACGTCGGTGTACTGATAGCAGATTGCCCACAAGTACTTGGCTGTGACACCTAATTCTACACCTGCATTCCTCTCAGTGCAGGTCTCAGAGAGGATTGAAGGTATAATGGGGTTGGAGATCTCAGCTGATGAGGAGCAAGGAGAGGTCCTCTTTGTTCTTTGGTGTGGGTCTTTTAGGTACGCTTGCCAATGAACTGCATGGCAGGTCAACATATGTCTGGTCGAGCATGTGGTGCCCAAGCGGGAGATGTTTTGACCACGTGAGATACGCTTGAGACATATGTTGCAAATAGCAGTGGTGCGATCTGATGCACTTGTCTCAAAAAAGGCCCACACCAAAGAACTTTTGGAATAACGCGCAGAGACAGCAGCACCCTGCACATGTGGAGCTTGTGTGATGCAGTCAGTGTGCTGCCCTTAAGTCCCCTGGAGGGCATCCTGCCATGTTGGTGATGTGCCTCCTCCTCCTCCACTCTCCTATCAGGCACCCATGTGGAATCAGTGACCTCATCATCCCCTCCCTCCTCATCACTGGAGCAAAGCTGGCAGTATGCTGCTGCAGGGGCAACATGACTGCCAAATTGCTGTGCTTCTTGGGCACCCCCTCTGTCTGGGCTCATGTTACTGCCTTCCTCAAGCTGAGTACCATCATCGGAGCCTTCAAAACGCTGGGCATCCTCCTGGAGCATGTACCCAACACTGTGATCAAACAGTCCGGGGGACTCCTCAGGAGGACATGGTTGGGCTAGGGAAGGAGTGACTGATTCCATTGAGCTGAGGGAAGAGGCCGGGTTGGCAGCTGCTTTGCCAGACAAAGTAGCCTGAGCATGGGTGAGAGAGGATGAGGAGGATGAGGACGGCTTGGTCATCCACTCGACCTATTTTTCCGCATGTTGCGGCTCAACATGGCCAGCTGCCGGTAAAAAAGGCCAAGCGTGTCCCACGGCCACGTGCTGATGAGGATGCACCGTGTCCACGACCAGCACTGTTGCCTCTAGACACAGAGCCTGCTTGCTCTCTTTTATTAGCTTGTGACTGTCTGCCTCTCCTTATTGGCCTTCCAGACATACTAATGGCCTGCAGTGAAATGTAGCTGCACTAAGCTGGGAGATATATATATATATATATATATATATATATATATATATATATATATATATATATATATATATATATATATATATATATATATATATATATATATAGATACTGCAGCTAGCAAAATCAACTGCCTGCCTGTAGTATTATTAGTATGAGAACACCACCAATCTTCTAAAGGTAGATTTAGCTGAACACTGTGCAGAGGTCACACTACACTAACTTGTAGCTTGAGCTGAGCACTGTGCAGAGGTCGCACTAAACTAACTTGTAGCTTTAGCTGAACACTGTGCTGAGGTTGTACTGCACTAACGTGTAAATAATGTAGCTGCCTGCGGTAGTGATAGGATCAGAAAAACACCACCAATCTTCTACAGTTAGCTTTAGCTGAACACTGTGCAGAGGTCAAACTACACTAACTTGTAGCTTTAGCTGAACACTGTGCAGAGGTCGCACTACACTAACTTGTAGCTTTAGCTGAACACTGTGCAGAGGTCGCACTACACTAACTTGTAGCTTTAGCTGTACACTGTGCAGAGGTCGCACTACACTAACTTGTAGCTTTAGCTGAACACTGTGCAGAGGTCGCGCTACACTAACTTGTAGCTTTAGCTGAACAATGTGCAGAGGGCGCACTACACTAACTTGTAGCTTTAGCTGAACACTGTGCCGAGGTCGTACTACACTAACGTGTAAATAATGTAGCTGCCTGCGGTAGTGATAGGATCAGAAAAACACCAATCTTCTACAGTTAGCTTTAGCTGAACACTGTGCAGAGGTCGAACTACACTAACTTGTAGCTTTAGCTGAGCACTGTGCAGAGGTTGCACTACACTAACTTGTAGCTTTAGCTGAACACTGTGCAGAGGTCGCACTACACTAACGTGTAGCTTTAGCTGAACACTGTGCAGAGGTCGCACTACACTAACTTGTAGCTTTAGCTGAACACTGTGCAGAGGTCGCACTACACTAACTTGTAGCTTTAGCTGAACACTGTGCAGAGGTCGCACTACACTAACTTGTAGCGTTAGCTGAACACTGTGCAGAGGTCGCACTACACTAACTTGTAGCTTTAGCTGAACACTGTGCAGAGGTCGCACTACACTAACTTGTAGCTTTAGCTGTACACTGTGCAGAGGTCACACTACACTAACTTTTAGCTTTAGCTGTACACTGTGCAGAGGTCACACTACACTAACTTGTAGCTTTAGCTGAACACTGTGCAGAGGTCGCACTACACTAACTTGTAGCTTTAGCTGAACACTGTGCAGAGGTCACACTACACTAACTTGTAGCTTTAGCTGTACACTGTGCAGAGGTCACACTACACTAACTTGTAGCTTTAGCTGAACACTGTGCAAAGGTCACACTACACTAACTTGTAGCTTTAGCTGAACACTGTGCAGAGGTCGCAGTACACTAACTTGTAGCTTTAGCTGTACACTGTGCAGAGGTCGCAGTACACTAACTTGTAGCTTTAGCTGAACACTGTGCAGAGGTCGCACTACACTAACTTGTAGCTTTAGCTAAACACTGTGCAGAGGTCGCACTACACTAACTTGTAGCTTTAGCTGAACACTGTGCAGAGGTCGCACTACACTAACTTGTAGCTTTAGCTGAGCGCTGTGCAGAGGTTGCACTACACTAACTTGTAGCTTTAGCTGAACACTGTGCAGAGGTCACACTACACTAACTGGCCAATTACAGCTCTCTGTACAGACGGCGCTGTGATTGGCCAAGCATGCCAGTCATAGTGCATGCTTGGTCAATCATCAGCCAGCAATGCACTGCAATGCCGCAGTGAATTATGGGCCGTGACGCTTCACTCGAATTTGGCGCGAACGGCCCATATCGTTCGCAATTCGGTGAATGACCGGACAGACGATGTTTGAGTCAAACATGGGTTTGACTCGAACACGAAGCTCATCCCTAATTATGATCTATCACTGTGTATAGCGAAGCCACGTCTGCTGTTGCAATTAAATACTTTTCTTCTGGCTTTAGAACAATGTTGTCCAGAATTTGGATCAGATGTTTAGTGTCCCTGAGGTAGGCACTCGTATTAGGTGCTAAAAGCTGTAAAAATGTATCAACATATTCACCCAATCTAGCATTTATTGATTGGATGCCATTTATAATGGGTCTTCCTGGTGGTTGCTCTAAGTTTTTATGTATTTTTGGCACCGTATAGATGATAGGTAATCTGCAGGTGTCAGGTAGTAGATACTTCGATTCCTTTTTAGTAAGGATGTTCTTTGCTTTGCCTTTCAACACTAAATCCGATAGTTCATGTTTATATTCTTTTGTGGGATTTCCTTTAAGTTTAATATATGTATTACCGTCACTTAGCTGACCAAGTAGTTCTTTATTATAGTAATCCTTAGATAAAATGACAATTGCCCCTCCTTTGTCTGCCGGTCTGACTACAATTTCCTTGTTAATTTCCAACTGTTTTATTCCTATTTGGATACTCTGAGGTGCATGTATTCGTTTAACGTTTAACTGGTCCAATTCCTGCGTTACCATTTTATTGAACACTTCAATGTGTTCATTTATTCTGAGCAGGAGGATTGAATAATGATTTATTTTTCAAATTACTGTGCATTATTCTTCCTGAAGTTTCTATTTGTGTAGTTTGAATGTTTGGGGGGTTATTTAACATATACTTTTTGATATTTAGTTTTCTGGTATACTTTTGGATATCTACATACTTCTCAAATTTATTGAGGTTTCTTGTGGGGGCATATTTCAATCCTTTATCTAGTGTCGTTAATTCAGCTTCTGTTAATTCTACTCCACTGATGTTATATATGCCCTCACCTACTGTTCTCTTTTTCTTTTGGATTTTGAATCCACGGCATCCCCTTTTTTGTCTGGACTTCTTTCTTTTATCATTCTGTCTTGCCTGGGAGGTAAGTTGTCGTTCCTGCGATAGTCTAAAAAAGAGCGTGACTGTTCCTCCTCATTATAGTCCCTCAATGGTTCATACCTATTTTGTGTATGAGTCGGGCTTCTTCTTGATTCATATTGGTGTTGGTCATATTGAGTGTGTTTTGAATATTGCGGATATTCTCTGGGTTCATTCCTGTTCGGGTTTTGGTAACATTCTCTTTGGTTTTGATGATAATCTCTTGGCTCACTTCTGTTATAATTTTGCTAGATTGGGTGAATATGTTGATAAATTTTTACAGCCTTTAGCACCTAATACGAGCGCCTACCTCAGGGACACTAAACATCTGATCAAAATTCTGAACAACATTGTTCTAAAGCCAGAAGAAAAGTATTTAATTGCATTAGCAAATGTGGCTTCGCTATACACAGTGATAGATCATAATGATGCGATTCAGGCATCGAAATGGGCCATGGAGAAATTCAGCAATCTCATCTCTAAACAAAGAAGATTTATTTTGAGAAGCCTAGTGTTTGGGCTACAGCATAATTATTTCTGGTAAAATGCAGATTTTTACAGACAACTTAGTGGCATTGGAATGGGTGCCAAATATGCCCCAAGTGTGGCCAATATTTTTATGGCTAAATGGGAGGAAGAAGCCATATATGCAGATGTGCCAGAAAATTTGATACTTTATAAAAGATTTATAGATGACTGTATTGTCATATAGAAAGGAGATGAAGCAAGCTTAATTCAGATGTTTGATCGATTGAATGACAATCAGAAAAACATTAAGCTCACGTATGAAATTAATAATAGGGCTGTACAATTCTTAGATCTAGAAATCTAGATAGAAAAAGGGGTCATTAGCACTAAAACTTTCTTTAAGCCTGTTGAAAGGAACAGCTGCATACCAACTGATAGTTGTCATTATAAACCATGGCTTATAAACATCCCAAAAGGACAGATGATACGTCTGAGGAGAAATTGCTCTGACAATAAAGAATATCTTTTTTTTTTTTTCCCGTTTCAAAATATTTATTGATTTTCCAACAAAAAGGTTGAACAAAACATGAGTCATAAAGATAGTTTAGTCATAACAAATACAGTTGGACCCCAATGGGGCTAAGCTATTCAAGAAACAATTGTTAGGAATCAGGCTCCGGTCTGTGACTATAACAAATTTTCATAGAGATTTTGACCTTTGGCCTAATAGGGGAAATCCCTAGACCATCCTTGGAGTAGTTGGAGGAGACCTGAGAGAATCCGCCGGCACCCCAAGAGGGAACACACTGTGACCGGCAAACTCTCAATCAGCTCCCCCCAACCCCCCCAAAATTATGGCTGGAAATGTAGGTATTCCTAGTAGGGAGCCACTATCTGTGTAAAGTTAACCCCTGAGGATATCTACCCTCTGGGGTCTCGAGTGTAACTAAAACCATCTAACTGTATGCGTCTAAAAACGAAAAGTAGACAAAGAAGAAGGTGAGAGAGAGAAGTTGAGAGGGGGAGAAGAAGGAAGGAGAGGGGTATAGAGAAAAGAGCCATCCCGCGGGAGGGAACCCCGCACCCCTACCACAGCCATATGTATTATGTCTGCATACCAGGAATCAAGGAAATGACAATGAATTTTGCCCAGGGCTCCCAAATAGCTTCAAATTGTTCTTTTGTGTTGTTAAGAATGCTGGCGAGCTTCTCTTGGGCCATAATCCAGGAGATTTTTCTGATCGCCGCCTTAAGGGACACTTTGGGTTTTTTCCAGGCCTTGGCAATGGTGAGCTTAGCGCCCAAAAAAATAAAGTGAATTAGTTTACGGGTAAGTTTCGGAGCCTTGGGCAAATTATCATTTAGGAGCGCCAAAGCTGGAGTTTTCGGGATTTGGACATTAGTGATTTTCCTGATCAGGAGGAAAATCCTATTCCAGAATGTCCTCACTCTCGGGCATTCCCAAAATATGTGGGTCAGCGAGCCCCTAAGTAAACAACCCCTATAACACCTAGGGTCTGCCGAGGTGAACATTTTGGCTAATCTGTCCGGGGATAGATACCACCTGGTAATAACCTCGAGACTAGACTCTATCATGGATATATTCTTATAATGCCCCTGTAGGCCCTAAAAAAGGCGACCCTCCATTTATCTAGGTCCCACTGTATGGACAGGTCCGACTCCCATGCGAGCATGTAAGGAGTCTTGGTAGACTGATTAACGAGTGACTGATAGATGATGGTGATGCCACCCCTCTGTTCTGTAGACCGCCCACACCATAGTTCGTATGGCGTGAATGTGTGTGGAGCGGATTTTGCGTCCCCAATGTGGGCGAGGAAATGACGTATTTGATGAAATCTGAATCGCTCAGAGCTAGGCATCTCCAAGTGGCTCACACAAAAGGCCAGGGTGATAGGGCCTACGTTCGTATAAAAGTGTCCGATCCGGTACATCCCCTTGTCCAACCACCATCGAAATGCTTTGATGTCTAGACCTGGAACAAAGTCCGGATTGTTAAAAATGTGAGCAAGTGGGTGGCAATTGGAAGTTAAGGCCCCGTTATTTCGTAATGAGTCCCATAGTTTGAAGGATTGTGAGAGAGTAGGTGAAAGAATCGGGGGGCGTTTTCTAGGAGGGACCCACAATAGGAAGTCAATAGTGTGAGAGGGTACAGCCTGTCTCTCTATTTGGATCCAATCTGGCTTCTCTGTCTTCACATACACTACCGATATCTGAGCGAGTCTGGCAGCTAGATAATACCAGAAGAGCTGAGGGAGACCCAAACCCCCCTGAGATCTGGATAAGAATAAGGTGTTTTGCTGGATTCTGTGTCCCTTACCCCCCCAGATGAATTTGATGACTTTTCTTTGGAATGCAGTCAGGTGATCTTTTACGATATGTATTGGGAGGGCTCTGAAGAGGTAAAGGAGTCTAGGGAGCAATGTCATCTTGACTGCATGAATTCTCCCTAGCCAGAAAATTCCGCCCTTTGCCCAGTTGCCTAAGTCTGCCTCGAGTTTACGGTATGTGTGAGGGAAGTTGGCCGAATAAAGTAGCTCCGTTTTAGCAGTGAGCTTGATTCTTAAATAGTCAATAGAAGGCCTTATGGAGGTCCAACGAGAGGAACATTCCTTCCTGTTTCGGCCCCCCTTCCCAGTTTGATTGGAGAATGGAAACAATATCTATTGCTCTCCTGATTTGGTCCGGGCCTTGTCTACCCGCTATAAAACCGACCTGATCCTTGTGTACGTAAAGATTAATAAAAGATGAGAGGCGATTGGCAAGGATTTTGGTAAGAATTTCTGAGGTCATTATTAATCAGAGAGATTGGCCTATAATTTTCCACTTCCTCGTGATTTTTGTTGGGTTTGGGGATTACAGAGATAAATGCAGTATTCAGTTGTGTGTCCAGAGGGGAGCCTGATTTTATGGAATTAAAACATTTTACTAAGTAAGGAGCTAAAATTTCACCGAATTCTTTGTAGTAGGGAACCGAAAGACCGTCTGGCCCTGGGGCTGAGCCGGGCTTCAGGCCCTTTATAACCTCCCTGACCTCTTCCGCTGTAAATGCTCCTTCCAATAAATCTCTGCAATCTTTTGAGATCGAGGGAATCTGCAAGTTCTGCAGGAACGCACTGGTTACGGAGCCTTTTTCTGTTTGGGGGGGTTTATAGAGATTTTCATAAAAGTCATGAAAGGCGGACATTATTTTGTTTGGGTTAGCTGTTGGGGGTTGTCCTGCTATCCTTAGTTTAGGGAAGGAAAGAGAGCGGAACCTAGGGGTAAGTTTAGAGGCTAACATTGAGCCAAATGTTTTTTGTGTTCTGCTTTTAAGGAAAGGAATGATTTTTCAAGGCGTTGAATATCAATCATGCGCTCCTTTTTATACTGGGTCGCAATCCTGATTAGAAGGCCTCTAATGGTAGCCTTGTGGGCGGCCCATAGGGTCTCTGGTGAGATGTTATCGATGTCATTCAGGCTAAAGTATTCTTTAATGGAGTTTGCTTTCTCCTTAATACAGCAAGGGTCAGAGAGAAGGGACTCATTCAATCGCCAGAAGGAGCCTCCTCGCCCCGAGAGCACATTTCTCAGGGTGAGGAGGACCAGTGAATGGTCTGACCATGCTGTATCCAATATTGTGGCTTTTTTGGAGAGGGGTATGAGGGAAGACGGAATAAGTATGTGGTCAATTCTTGCATATGATTGGTGGGGGGAGGAGAAGTGTGTGTAGTTCCTGCTTTTGGGGTTCAGTTCCCTCCAGATGGGAGTGGAGAAGTTTGGCTATTCTGGTGCTTAATTTCATGGGGCGTGTGAGCTGATCCTTGGGGGGCCTAGTTTTGTCCAAACCTTGGTCAAACGCCACGTTTGAATCACCTCCCATAATAACCTTCCCTTCCAATAGCGGCTCTAGTGTAGTGAAGAGTCCCTGGAAAAGGGATGCTTGACCCTTATTCGGGGCATAATACGAAACCATCGTGTATAAGACTCCTTCCAGGGTACCCTTCACCAAAATGAATCTACCCTCTGGATCTTTATAGTCAGAGATATAGGAAAATTTGCTGTTTTTGGAAAATAGAATTGCCACCCCCTTAGTTTTGTTAGGGGAATTCGCTAAGAAAAAGGATGGGTAGTAAGAGTGAAGGAATTTGGGGGTGTACCGGATCGGAAAGTGTGTCTCCTGAAGAAGCACTACATCGAGTCTTAAAGATTTGTAGTGGTCAAGAGCTAGTCTCCTTTTCTTAGGGGAGTTCAGGCCCTGAACATTATGAGAAGCCACCCTGAGATAATTTCCAAGCATATGTGAGTCAGTCATGAGAACAGAGGGGAGGGAGGCCAACGATCAAGCAGTCACTTACCATTAGAAGTCTTCTATAGCATGCCTGGCAAGATAAGTAATGGGTATCTTCTGAGCCTATCCCAGAGAAGTGCGGGGCCCCTCCCTGCCGGATGGCTAAAAAAAGGAAGAGGGATGAGCGGGTACAGAAAGTAGAAAAGGACAAACAAACATACAAGAACAAAAATAGCGACATGGGTCTCCTAATAGGACCCTTGGGTTATTGCGGAGTAATTTCCGCAATATTCCCAATTTTAACCTTCAGTCCACCTGGGCGGCCGACTGAAGTCCCAAATCCAAAGGACACTAACGGTTCTTTGGAAATGAGAGGAGGCACAAGGGATCCACCCCGGACCCTAGCTATGTCAAGAAAGTACATTAACACTTACACACTAATGTAAAAAACTATAGTAAGGTTCAAACAGCCCTATACTCACGGCACATCGTGCCAAGTTAACTAATTAGACACAGTTATACTGTAAACATTAACGAAAACTCCCCACCCGCCGTAGTTCCCCCTCCCCCTACCCACATTCTGGCTTGGTGGGCCTCCTAAACGACCCGGGCTCGAAAGGATAGAGGTGATGAAACCCCTACAATCTAAACATATCCTAGACAAAGCGGGTCAATGGTAGCTAGAAATACAGGTGACCCCATCCTATACTAGAGCAGGGCTTGATACCAAAGTCCCAATAAATCTAGACCAAGTTCAGCCCTCCTAAATGGGAAAAAGGCTTGTCACTCAAAAAGGGCTGCTGTCGTGAGAGTCCAGTCTTCTGCGGGAGGGCATCTGAATCCGCTTAACAGTTCCGCTATAGGGAGGGATGAGGATATTCAGTTCTTAGACGGATTCACCCCTCCCCCCATGGAGGGGGTTTTCGTCGGGGGAAACTGTAGTAAAAAGGTGTGTGGGGAAGTGTGACTCGGGTAGTGGGCTCAGCAAGCCATTTGTTTACGAGGAGGTATGGAGCTCCAGCTCCGACAACTGTTGGGACAACTGCCCCAAGAAAGAGTCCCTGAGGGGACAGAGAAAAGTGGAGATACCAGCCGACCCTTATGGTGGTCTACCGTCCTTGCTCCTCTTGGAAGTGCTCTTATTCCACAGGGGGGACACAGGGCTGCCCGGAGGGGGACGTTTGGTCGAGCCTGATGAAGATGCAGAAAAGTCCATTGGCGCGTCCTGAGAAATAAACTTGAGAGACAGTAACAGTCTTTCCCCTTCTGGGAGACTGGAGAATGAATGGGATTTGCCCTGAGATGTAAATTTTACAGCAAAAGGAAAGGACCAACGGTATTTGATGTCCCTTTGTGAGAGGACCGTGAGAAGAGGTTTTAGAGTTCTGCGTCTTTGAATGGTTGAAGGAGCTAAATCCGCAAATATCTGGATCTGATGCCCCCTGTGTTGCAGCTTGGGGTTCTGACGAGATTGTCGCATGACCTCCTCCTTGATCGCAAAGAAATACGGTTTCACAATTATGTCTCTGGGTGAACCATCTTGTCTGGGGGGTCCGAGAGCCCTGTGTGCCCTGTCTAATTTGAGGCGTTGAGGGGGGATATTAGGTATGAGTTCAGATATAATGTCCTGTACCGTGGAGGGGATATCTGTGAAGGTTTCCGGGAGGCCACTGATTCTGAAATTATACCTCCTGGACCTGTTCTCGAGTTCGTCAATCCTGGAAAGGGCCACGTCGAGCTGTTCCTGAATAGTCTGGAGGTGGGCTGCATTTTGGTTTGTTCTGGAGACTGTGTTCTCGACTCTATCCTCTATTGCTTCTATTCTCGAGCCTATACTCGACAGATCTGCTTTGATTGTATTGGTGATCTGTTGTACTGTGCTGGCCAGACCTTTCTCCAGTAAAGAGGAGAATTTAATAAACATGTCTTCTTGCATCTGTGTAAAGTCAGTGACTGAGAAGTCTGAGGAAAGGTTTGCAGCCCCTGGGAGTTGGGCCTGTATTGATGAGGCCTGGGGAGACACCTCCTGGTGTGCATGGCTCAAGGGGCCTGTGGAGGCCTTAACAGAGGCCTGGTGCTTCAGGGGGCCTTGATGGGGATTCTGTGGGAGGATTTGGGGCCCCTGTGCTGCCTGGGCATAAGTTAGTGTCGGGGGGGGTTAATACCGGCCTGTGTTCTGGAGCCTTGGGATGCATGTGGCTGGGAGAGGTCCGTGCTGGCGGCCATCTTGGGACTCCCGACTGTTCCCGCCGTCTCAAATTGTGGGCCGAGGTCTCGTCGTGCCGGGGGACCGGACATCTCCGCTGGTTCCCCCGGGGGTCCCGGGCTCGGATGGAGTAGCGGGGTGCCGCGTTGTGGGCTGTAGCGGCTGTAGTGCAGCTCTGCGGTCCGGGGTGGAGCGGAGTTCCTGGCTCAAGCAGCCATATTGGAACTCTTGCGCATGCGCCCGATAAAGAATATCTTATACAGGCACATTAGATTGGTAAACGGTTTGACGATAAGGAGTATAATAAACAATTTATTGAAGAAAAAATTTTAAAAAAGTGTACGAAATACCAGAAAAATTTGTTAATCCAAGATAAGAATAAGGACGTTCCTCTGATAATGAACTTCAGCATCCAACATAAACAGGTGGAGCGTATTATCAAGAAATATTGGCCCCTGTTAAAAGCTGACAAAATTCTTCATAGTGTCCTACCTGATCGACCAAACTTTGTATACAGACGAGCACCAACATTAACAGATTTAGTCGCAAAAAATATACCGGAACCCCCAAAAAGGATTTCGCGACACACCACAACCGAGATCCCACATGCTTAAAATTTTGGGACATTGAGAGATACAAACCACACTGGAGGGGCTCTAATAAAATAAGGGAACTGAACAAAAGCAAATCCAGATGGATATTCGAGATGGGTACTCTCTCGCTGAGGGGTTTAAACATTGATTTTGATATTAATTGTTTTATATCTGACTATTAGTTTTTTTGGGGTGGGGTTTAATTCTATTGTATAGTTTGTATATATTTATCCGAATATTAGCTGTTATCGTGAGAGTTCCCGCCTCAGCAAACATATTTGTATGTAGCTTGGAGGTTTTTTATAATCACCTATTGATCTTAATTGAATTTGAATTTATTGGGTCTGTGGCATAACTATGGAATGATACCACTTTTGAAATAGCACCTATCAAGGTTATTTAATTCGGCTATTTGGATGTACTTTTAACATTATATACATTTTTTGGACATGTATATTTACTTCAAATTTTTATATTTTTATTTATATTTTTTATATATTAATTTTATATACTCTAGGTTGTTATCATGATTAGTTTTGCTGCAACACATCTAGTTTAAACATATGAGCGCTCTGCTATTGCATAATGGCAATGTGCAATACTAGTTACCACCACTTGAGGGAGTTCATCCACTAATATTGATTTATTTTTTTTATAATGTATTTGGTTTTAACCTGTATTAAATAATTAAATTAATGTATGTTAACAAAATCATTGCTGGAGGCAGACCCACGAGTGTTTTAAGCATAAAAGGAAGCAAGATGATGACCCGATCAGTAACCGCTGTTACTATGGTAACCTAGATGCCATCAGATAAAATGGAGACCATGGCGTCGTAGGGATATCCTTGAGAAAGTCACGTGGTTTGTGACATAATGCGTGGGGGGGGAGCCAGTGATGAGCATTGCTGGTACAAACTATCAGCACGGCAGCAGCAGCTTTCCTAGCCCCGCTCATAAGCGGGTGATTGCATCCTTTATGCAGTTTAAACATTGGGTCTATGTGAGTGCATCTCTGTGAATACTACCCTCTGTTGTCCAGTATTATTCATTGCGCAATGATAGTTTCTGTCTATTTTACATGATTCAGCTGAATGCTGAGATTGCTACAAATTAAACCAAAGTGCAAGTGAATATATTATTTGGGAAATGTTACCCTGAAGGCACTGATGAACGAAGTAACTATCATCATACATTTAACCCTCACCTCTTAATCCAACCTATCCAACTAATGAACTTTTGGGTTAAATATTAGGATGTATGTTTTGGACATTTTCTGTTTGTAATATTGGCAGTAATTTTTCTACATATCCTATCGTTATGAATTGACCTTAAGAGTATTAGCTCATGAGCACTAGTACATATACACGTGTAGCGCTGACAATATTTGTTTCTAGTTACATGTAATGCTGTAAGGTTAATAAGTTGGTATATGGCAGCCAAAATATATAATTTCAGCACCTTTATATTTCATCACTTGGGGAGTGACATGGAAGTGTTTTATTGTTTACTTCTGGACATTAACTTGACCTACCCATGATGCCCGTTAACTCCCATAAACATTTGGAGAACTGAACTGCATTGTGGGAAGACTATAAAAAGGCTGGGAGCGGCCATCTTAGCTCTCTTGTTCCTGGGACATGTGGCCTGCCAGCAGGGCTCTGTGGGTGTGTGTGTGTCCCACAGAGCTGCGGCCTACCCTGTGTGGAGCGGAACAGCAGCCAGCGATCCTGCTTAGATCACAGCATGCTGGAGCAGCAGAAGTGATCATTTCAGAGACCCGTGAAGGAGGTAACCGAGGACTCCTGTACGTTAATGAACAGAACGGCGTAGCAGCGCAGCTGTAACTTCAGATAGACTGAGGACTTGTGGAAAGGAGGCATCCATTCGTCTGGATTCAGTGCAGTGAGAGGGCTAACGCCCAGAAGTTTGTGTCACACTACACACGTTTATATTAATTGCCAATTGTTGCTGGGACTGATAGTCCCACGGAACAAGTTCAGAGAGGAAAACATCATACTTGCACAGACCTTAAGTTAGACTTCATTACCTAGGAGTTGACGTGGAACATTTGTTCCCCTTGAGAAGGAATATACAACCCATTTTACCTGGTTGCAATTACTATCGTGCATCATTCTACACCATTTCTTTTGGTCACAAGCCCTGTGGATTACAATTATTGATTCTTTAGCTAGCAGAAGACTGAAGATAACAGGACTATTTCTATCAACGCAAGGCCTTGCATTTAGTAAAACTGTGTGGTGTTAATATTCCTGTGTTTTTTGTGTTTGCTACAGTGTGCTGGAGGTGGTGCCCAGAGTTAATGAGTTGTCACTTCGAGCACTGGTCCCACCTGGAGACACATTAATAGGGGGCCTATTCAAGAAAACCATATATATGTGTTTGTATATGTACTAAGACCGTTGTGAATATTCACTGTGCTTTCACGTTACGTTTGCGTGACAGTATAGTCATTGTAATTACTTTTTTATATCAGTTCAGTAAAAGAAGTAATTTTGGTTAACCACAAATTTTTGTGTGCAGTGTTGTTTTTCTCCTGCAGGTGGAGCAACACCCAGGTAGAGGTATATATAATTGTAGTATATATATGTTGAGCTATAATTTGTATCAATATTATTAGAACGCTGCACTACATCTGTGTCACGGGGATTGAAACAGATTTAGAAGGGGTGTAAGAGATCAGAGAACAGGCCCGATCAATATCAGCAGCTCCTTCGGGGGTACTTGCTACGTGTGGGGGCTCTTCTGGGATAACTGTCTCTCTGAAGTCAAGCACCCCTTTAGGAACCATAGAATGGATCCTGGACTGAATGGACTGTGGCGCAGTGGTGTGAGGTAGAAGGCACCCGCTCAGAAGCGAGCGTGGCGATTGAGCTCTGGGGAGATGTCTGGGAAAAATAACAAATTAACCGAGTGGTGAAAACACTGCCCCAAGACCGAAAAGCAAAGGTGTTTGCTGTCAGACCGGATCATGAGACGTTCCACACTTACACGCTATTAGAATGGAGAAAAGGAGTTCCGGAAAACTTCAAGGGTACAAGTGTTGAAGTAGCTGATAAGACCAAGTTTTATTCAACCCACCCAGGGGGACCGGGTGAGAGCCCTACCACCCTCCCACCCAAGAGATCAGTTAAAGTCAAGGTTTCCCCCTAGTCAATTCCGGCTGTAATTGAACCAGAGCTCTTCACAGCCCTGGGGAATTTTGTGTCTCAATGTCAAAAAAGAAACCCAATCTACTCCGGGACTGGGTATCGGAAACTTGGTATTTTCTCAGGCCAACGACCTGCACCTCCAGAGGAAGACACCTTTGAAGAGTGGTTGGAGCAGACCACACAAGCTTTGGATGAGTGGGACATCCCTGAAGTACACAAAAAACAGCGGATCACTGAGAGTCTGAAAGGGCCTGCTTTAGAGGCCATCCGAAATTTGAAACTCAGCAAACAGGACTGTGTGGCCTAGGACTACATAGATATCCTGCAAGATGTGTTTGGGCTTACCGAGAAAGTCTCGGACCTGATTTATCAACTGCAGCACACCTATCAAGATGAAGGGGAAAAGCTGTCAGAATATATGAGACAGTTGGACAAGATTCACCAGATCTTGTTGAAGAAGGGGTTAGATCCCCGTGAGGTGGATGAAATTCAAGCCAAACAAGTTCTAAGGGGTTCCCAGCCCTTGGACCCCATCACGCTCCAGTTAAGAACTCGTCAAGATGGGGGCATATTGAAGTATCCCGACCTGATCCGGATTGTACGGGAAGAAGAAGCTATCCTGGAAAGGAAGAAGGAAAAGATACAAGAGCCGAAACACACTGTTGGGGTCAGGACAGTTAGTATAATGGATGATGACCCTCAGATCGAGCCTCCTCAAGACCCAGGTGGCACAGTTAATGGAGATGATGGCTCTGTTGACTGCAAAACCCATTAATCCACCCGACGGAGGGGCTAAAAAAACAAAAAATGCGTTAGACTCCACACTTGAGAGGAAATCTGGGCCCTGTTTCAACTGTGGAGGGGTTGGACATTATAGGAAAGTATGCCCAAGCCCAAGGGCAGTAGTAAGATGCCAGAAGCCGACGGAAAACTTCAAAGGGCTAAAAAGCAAGTTAAACCCACCACTCATTGTGGATTCCCTCCCAAGCTAGTGGGACCCTCTCCGATCATCCCAATCCATGTGGAAGGAATCTACGCCAAAGCACTGCTGGACACCGGAGCCCAAGTGACTTTGTTGTACAAAGACTTTTATGAGAAACATCTCAAACATCTGCCCCAGCAAAAGTTGGAGGAATTGGAGATATGGGGCCTGGGTACCCAGAACTTCCCTTATGAGGGTTACATCCCTATCAAACTCACTTTTGACCTGAGTGTGGCTGGAAAGGCTGAAACTTTTGACACCCTGGCAGTAGTGTGTCCTCGTCCCCCAGGGGCTCACAGAAGCTCCCTTATCATCGGGACCAATACTGATCTGGTCAGAAGATTTCTAACACCGCTTGTGCAGAAGGCTAGTGCCCCGGCCACAAAGGTACACCCCATGTTAACCCAAGTGTACAAGAATCTAGTGCACGAACAGAAGGCCCCACCGGAAGGGGTGGGAAAGATTTGGCGTTTAGACCGGGGTGAAGAACTGGTACAACCGGGTGAAGTGGTATGCCTGAAAGCCTCTGTCAAGTTGAGCTGGGGACAACCTAGTCCTTTTTATTGTCTTGGAGACAGACACTCAAGAAGATATAGGTTTAGAAATAATCCCAAAAGTGTTATCAACCACGGCACTTAAGAGAAGCAGAGGAAGAGTTTCGGTCAGTGTTCGTAACACAACAGCCTTACCTGTGAAGATACCTGCAAGGATGCTGCTTGGACAGGCAAATCAAGCGACCCCGGTCTCACCATGTGCATTGATCCATGATTGATTTTTGCATTGATCAATGTCCTCTGGGGCAGGACCCAGGTCCCCAAACACTTTTTATGACAATACCATGCATATAAGCCTTTAAAATTAGCACTTTTGATTTCTCCCATAGACTTTTAAAGGGTGTTCCGCGGCATTCGAATTTGCCGCGAACACCCCAAATTGTTCGGTGAACTTGCGAACAGCCGATGTTCGAGTCGCACATGAGTTCGACTCGAACTCGAAGCTCATCCCTACTAGGAGGGTTGTGCATGGGATTGTTCACTTACTTAAGCACTCCAATATATATTTTTTCCTTTACTTTTGTGGGTGTCTGAACACTTAAGATTGGTAGCAGCTTACTATATATTTAAAAAAAAAATCATCATCACAATTTTCCCCCTATTTACCTAATATATATTGGGTAACCCATTTCAGCACTTGAGTTTTCCACTTCACATTTAGATACGTTTCAGTTAGCACTCATAGCAGCAGTTATGGAAATATTTGAGTTTGTAGAAAAACGCACGGTGGATTTAAAAGATGTATTTTCCACTACACCTATCAGAGAAGGGTGATCTAGACACTAATTTTAGAAAATTTGGCCACCTGATGGAAAAGAAAGTCAGCCTTTGGTGGGATATTGCCACTCATGAGCAATATATTAAAGAAAACTTAGTACCTAGAAGACTCAGATGGGAAGTTCCCATGATTGTCTACTAGATCAAGATGCAGTAATGAATGGTATCATTTTTTTTAATGAAAAGGGCATGGATTTCGTGCATTTTGTTCTTAAAAGGAAACAGAGGAAACTGAATATGATCAATCAACAAATCACAGATTGTAAGATTTCACTAGAACCATTTAAAGAAACAGCATCTTTTGCTACGCTAACCAGGCAACTTAATAAGATTTTAGAGCAAAAAGATATAGAATTAAAACACAGGAAGAAAAGAAAGTACCTGAGAGACACTAATGACTACCAGTTGGAACAGGTTTTCAATTGGCAGGTAAATTTGAAGCAAGGGAAAACAGGATCAACCACTTCATCCCCTGACAGAGAAGTCAGGATAGTTACCCCAAGGAGAGAACCAAGATATAGAACACCGGAAAGAAGATCAAGAACCCCTGAATCACCAAGATATGAAAGAGAATCTGAGATTGAACAAAGAAGAGGGTACAGGGATGAAAATGGACCAAGAACCCCAAAACCATGGTGGAGAAACAAAACTAAAAATAAGTCACCAAGGAAACCTTATTGGAAAAATAATGAGAATAGGAGAAATCAGAGACATCACCATTCACCTTATAACAATCAGAGGCCATATCAGACACCTCATAATAAAATCAACCACTCACCATACCACCATTATGATAATGGAAGGAATCAAATGAATGGTTATCAAGGTTATAATTACCAGCAAAATTATAATAGAAGTGAGCCAAGAGATTATCATCAAAACCAAAGAGAATATTACCAAAACCCAAACAGGAATGAACCCAGAGAATATCCGCAATATTCAAAACACACTCAATATGACCAACACCAATATGAATCAAGAAGAAGCCCGACTCATACACAAAATAGGTATGAACCAGTGAGGGACTATAATGAGGAGGAACAGTCACACTCTTTTTTAGACTATAGCAGGAACGACAACTTACCTCCCAGGCAAGACAAAATGATAAAAGAAAGAAGTCCAGACAAAAAAGGGGATGCCGAGGTGGATTCAAAATCCAAAAGAAAAAGAGAACAGTAGGTGAGGGCATATATAACATCAGCGGAGTAGAATTAACAGAAGCTGAATTAACGACACTAGATAAAGGATTGAAATATGCCCCTACAAGAAACCTCAATAAATTTGAGATGCATGTAGATATCCAAAAGTATACCAGAAAACAAAACATTAAGAAGTATATGTTCAAAAAAACCCAAACATTCAAACTACACGAATAGAAACTTCAGGAAGAATAATACACAGTAATTTGAAAAATAAATCATTATTCAATCCTCCTGTTCAGAATAATGAGCACATTAAAGTGTTCAATAAAATGGTAACGCAGGAATTGGACCAGTTAAACGTTAAACGAATACATGCACCTCAGAATATCCAAATAGGAATAAAACAATTGGAAATGAACAAGGAAATTGTAGTCAGACCGGCAGACAAAGGAGGGGCAATTGTCGTGTTATCCAAGGACTACTATAATAAAGAACTACTTGGTCAACTCAGTGACGTTAATACATATATTAAACTTAAAGGAAACCCCACAAAAGAATATAAACATGAACTATCGGATTTAGTGTTGAAAGGCAAAGAAAAGAACATTCTTACTAAAAAAGGAATCGAAGTATCTAGTACCTGACACCTGCAGAGTACCTATCTATACGTGCCAAAAATACATAAAAACTTAGAGACCCATTATAAATGGCATCCAATCAATAAATGCTAGATTGGGTGAATATGTTGATACATTTTTACAGCGTTTAGCACCTAATACGAGTGCCTACCTCAGGGACACTAAACATCTGATCCAAATTCTGGACAACATTGTTCTAAAGCCAGAAGAAAAGTATTTAATTGCAACAGCAGACGTGGCTTCGCTATACACAGTGATAGATCATAATGATGCGATTCAGGCATCGAAATGGGCCATGGAGAAATTCAGCAATCTCATCTCTAAACAAAGATTCATTTTGAGAAGCCTAGTGTTTGGGCTACAGCATAATTATTTCTGGTAAAATGCAGATTTTTAGACAACTTAGTGGCATTGGAATTGGTGCCAAATATGCCTCAAGTGTGGCCAATATTTTTATGGCTAAATGGGAGGAAGAAGTCATATATGCAGATGTGCCAGAAAATGTGATACTTTATGAAAGATTTTTAGATGACTGTATTGTCATATGGAAAGGAGATGAAGCAAGCTTAATTCAGATGTTTGATCGATTGAATGAGAGAATCAGAAAAACATTAAGCTCACGTATGAAATTAATAATAGTGCTGTACAATTCTTAGATCTAGAAATCCAGATAGAAAAAGGGGTCATTAGCACTAAAACTTTCTTTAAGCCTGTTAAAAGGAACAGCTACATACCAACTGATAGTTGTCATTATAAACCATGGCTTATAAACATCCCAAAAGGACAGATGATACGTCTGAGGAGAAATTGCTCTGACGATAAAGAATATCTTATACAGACACATTGGATTGGTAAACGGTTTGAAGATAAGGGGTATAATAAACAATTTATTGAAGAAAAAATTCAAGAAGTGTACGAAATACCAAGAAATTTGTTAATCCAAGATAAGAATAAGGACAGTAAATTAAATAATGATGTTCCTCTGATAACCCCTCCTCATAAGGATTAGACAGAATATGGACATTAGAGGAGTAACGATAGGTGGCGTTGAGTACAAGCTCGCTGCCTTTGCAGACGGCATTCTGCTCAAACATAACACGCCCAAGAATCTCCCTTCCGAACATCATGGCCACCTTAACAGCATATGGGAAGCTATCTAACTTTAAAGTAAACCCAACTAAATCAGAAGTACTAGACATAAACCCCAATAAGATGAGGGATTATCCATACCAAAAATACTTCCCCTTTGTGTGGGGAAAAAAAGCTCTGAATTATCTAGGAGTTAAGATCACAACATCTATGGAAAAGCTATACCAAACGAATTTCATGCCGCTTATGAATGAGGTAAAGTCAGAATTAAATAGAATACAGCAGGGACAACTGTCTTGGGCGGGAAGAATAAATATTTTCAAAATGGTTTTATTACCAAAAATAACGTATAAAATGCAAATGCTTCCAATTACGTTGCCACCCACATACCTTAAAAGACTACATTCAATGCTACTAAGATTTATTTGGAAAGGGAAAACACCCCGTTTAAAATTCACCCAATTAATAATCACTAAAAGTAAAGGGGGATGGGGAGCACCGGACATACAGAAATATTATGAAGCCATTGCACTAGCGAGAGTGGTAGACTGGGTTAAAAATAAAGAAAAACGACAGGAGGCGGAGCCTAGCCGAGCAGACATGCATTGTTAGAGCTCCACACCGCTGAGGAGAGAAGAGAAGGACAAAGCGGAGCCTGCAGGCTCAAAAAGGTATCCATTTGAACCTTTTTGCCCCAGGGAACAAACTCTGAAAGTTTGGGCAGGAAATATGGTACTGGGAGGAAACCGTGGCAGAAATAAAAATCACCTCACAAAGAGCTCACAGGCACTCACTGCAGCTGAAGCAGCTCCAGTCACCTCACAAGATACAGCATCAGGGCGCTCTCACAGACAGAAAATGTCACAGCAAGACTCTCCATTTGAGTCAGATGCAGAACAAATCCTCTCACAAACTTCTCCACAAGCCTCCTCAGTATCCCCAGTAATATTATTACAATTTGAAAAGATGCTTCATAAGGCTTTAAAACAAACCTCAGACCAAATAACAAAAAGCCTAACCAAAGAAATAAGAGAGCTGGGAAACCGCACCGCAGCCTTAGAAATAAAAATGGATGAAATTGAAATTACAACCCAAGAAAATATAACAGAATTGGAACAATTAGCCAGACGTTCAAACTTGCGCATAAGGGGAATACCTGAAACTGTGACAGACCTGCAATCTACTATTACTGCTCTATTACAAGAACTAAAGCCAGATATCCCTATTGAACGTTTAGAACTGGACAGAGTACACAGAGCCCTCACAGCCAAAAAGAAAGATGGACCCCCACGTGATATAATCACAAAATTTCATTATTACAGAACGAAAGAACAAATACTAATTGCTGCAAGAGAAAAAAAGGAACTTAATTTTCAAGGACACAATTATCAAATTTTTGCTGACCTATCCCAACTTACTATTACTAAAAGACGATCCATGAAACCCCAACTAATGGAACTGCAACGCCACAACATTATGTATCAATAGGGCTTCCCCTTTTCAGTCAGATTTAACTACCAAGGTACAATTTACAGAAGCAGATCAGCAGATGAACTACAACAAACCCTTTTAAAATTAAATCTGACAGAACCCACAAGCAGCAACACTCCCACACGCAGAAGAATGGCATCATCTTCACCTTCAGGCAGCACTCAGAAAATTCCAGAACAAAATGGGAATCATCATTCTCATAAAAGAGGCCGTTATGCCACATCATCCATGGACCAAGAAAATTCAATGGACTGACATCCTAATTCCTGATATCTCTTCATTTATTATACTAAGAGATGGTTCTCTATAAAAAACCTGTATTTATAACTGAATGTAACTGCATTCTGATAGTCACACACTGTGTGGGATCATGTTACATTCCAGTTATATTTCTTATTACTTCTGATTCATATAGCCTTAGAATATATAAGTGAAATAAGGAAATTCTTGTTCAGTTATATATTATCAGGTAATAACAATAGATTTATTACTTTTTAGGACAAATATGTTCAATAATCCAGAAGTAATGGAAGCTTTTTCTTTCTTTTCTTAAAACAAATATATTATTACCTAACTAGTTCCTAGAATTATGTTTTTGTTTATTCTAATCTGAAGCAATACAACCTCAATTTTATGAGTTAACATATCTAAACAGTTACATATGAATAAAATATGTAATTGTTTACTCTAAAAGGGTTAAAATCCCAAAATAATTCAAACTATCTTCATCAATACCAAAGTTATTAACAGTACCTTTCTAACTGAATTATTTAGCCTAGGGCAAGACTAACCATATACAACCACCCTGGAATAAATAATTTCAACAAAAACTATATTCTGCACTCCAATTAATGAAACATCATTTTGATGTCTTTTGACATAGCACTTCTCTCCTGTAAGCGGAAGATCCGTGTACCCCCATTAGCCCTCCTCATTCTCCCAACCATATTATGTGGGAGTGTGACGAAGGCACTTATTCCCCTGAGAGAGATATTTATTCTCTTTCACGGGTAAATTGTGATTACTTGCAAAAAATAATTTATACAATGTATCATCTAATCTCATATGTTTTTTGTTTACTCTTTACTCCAGAATTCACTGGTTTCTTTTCTATCTATTCATCTCTTCAGTCCACACAGGTTGATCTGCGCAGTCAGCTCTGCATAACAAAAAGTAAGTCAAAACTATTTGATCTATTGCCATGGCACCACTGAATATACTTTCCCTGAATGTTCAGGGAATAAATGTCCCTCAAAAAAGGACCAAAGCCTTCCGTACTTTCCATAACAAGAAGGCTCACATAGTATGCCTCCAAGAAACACACTTCACCAAAGATTCTACTCCAAAATATATTTCTCCTTTTTATCAACAAATTTACACGGCTTCTGCCTGTACCAAGCAAAGGGGAACTCCAATTGCATTTCACCGATCCACACCATTCACCTTATCATCAGAAATTAAAGACCCAGAAGGTAGATACCTGATACTCATGGGTTATATAATGGATACAGCAATCACGGTGATTTCCTACTACGCTCCTAACAAACAGCCTACACCATTCCTCTCACATATATTACAAGTGATTAATACACACAAAATAGGAACAGTGATAATGTGCGGGGATTCGAACCAGGTCCTCCTCCCATTTCTAGATAAATCACCTTTTACACCATCCAAAATAACCTCTAGATTACCTTTTTCTCAACTTCTTTCCAAATACAATCTGGTAGATTCATGGAGAGAAAGTAACCCAATGAAAAAGAAATTCACTTATTTCTCGCACCCTCATCAAACCTTCACCAGAATAGATCATATTTTTCTAACAATAGGAATGATACCAGAAATTATTGCATCAGATATAATTCCGATTCCGTGGTCTGACCATAATGCAGTATACACTACTATAGCCTCAGCCATACCAAAAGCGCATGACCCAACGTGGTACTTACCGGACATAATGCTCAAACACCCACTACATCAGATGGCCATTGAACAAGCTTTAAAGGAATATATATCAATTAATAATACAACAGACATCTCCCCAATAACACTGTGGGAAGCTCATAAGCCTGTCTTGCGTGGTACAATACAAAGACAAATGGTACTATTTAAACGGGAACGCAAAAATCTAGCAAAAAAACTAGAACTCAATTTTAATGCAGCCTACATATCATTTCAAGATAATCCATCCCAGAGTACAAAATCTCATCTGGAAAAATCTAGATTGGAATACAATCTATTTCTCACTGAGTCAGTTGATAAATCCCTCAAACGCTCCAAACACAATTTCTACATGAATACAAACAAACCAGGTACATATTTGGCTCGGGCATTAAATTCAACTAACAAATCTTTCAAACCAATACGTTTGAATTTATCAAAAAATGTTTACACTTGTAATCCAGTTAGTCCATAAATTTCACTCACATCTCGCAACTTTATACAAGACAAACAATGAATTTAATCCTACAGAGGCTGAATCCTTCTTCTCAAAAATAACCTTACCTGAGTTATCTCAGAATGAAAAAAGCAGTTTGGATGAGCCTATAACTATAGATGAAGTTGCTAACGCCATAAAAGACCTAAAACTTAACAAAAGACCAGGCCCAGACGGCTACTCGGCTTTATACTATAAAACATTCTCAGAAATACTCTCTCACATTCTCACTGAAACTTTTAACAATCTTCTAGATGGACATTCTTTTCGGCAAGAAACACTAATGGCAATTGTTTGTATGATCCCAAAACCCCTTTCTGATGATACTTCCTGTGTGAATTATCGGCCTATCTCTCTGTTAAACCTCGATATTAAATTATTAGCAAAAATAATAGCAAAACGCCTCAATAGCATTATAGGAAAATTAATACATAGAGATCAAGTAGGCTTCATGCCAAATAGACAGGCAGGCGATAATATACGCAGGGCAGTGTTATTGGCACATATTGCTAAAAAACGGAAAATCCCTTTATGTTTTCTATCTCTCGATATTAAGAGGGCATTTGACACAGTATCCTGGCAATATATGCAATATTCATTACAAAAATGGGGTTTTGGACCCCACTTTTTAACATGGATCAAAGCATTATATAATAAACCCAAAGCCTACATAAAATATGCTGGATACAAATCTGAAGCCTTTAATATCGAAAGAGGTACCCAACAGGGTTGCCCATTATCTCCCTTATTATTTGCCCTTATACTCGAACCCATGGCCCAATACAGCAGAACAAACCAAACTATAACTGGCATTGAAGTAGGAGGTATTACACACAAATTATGTATATTTGCAGACGATATATTACTTTTTCTATCATTACCACAGGTCTCTGGTCCTAACTTAATACCAGCTCTTGATGGATTTGCAGCCCTATCCGGCCTTATGATTAATCCTAAGAAATGCCTAGTGCTTAATATTTCACTCACAAACATGGAATTGATCCCGGCTAGGGCTGCACTCCCATTCACATGGGCAGTAAAATCAATCCCATATCTTGGAATTCATTTAACAGCATCTCATTCTGACTTATTCTTAACCAATTATCCTCCTGTATTAAGACAGATCACAAATCTAATAAAACAATGGTCGCAACTTCCTTTATCCTGGATAGGGAAGATTAATGCAATCAAAATGACTATTCTACCCAAATTGCTTTATCTATTCAGAGTCCTCCCTATTCCAATTCCTTCCTATTTTTTGAGAATAGTACAAAAAAGAGCAACTTCGTTTATATGGGGCTCTTCTAAACCACGTATACCTATACACACACTACATCTTCCCAAAAATAAAGGAGGCCTGGGATACCCTAATTTTACTAACTACTACAGAGCAGCACATTTGACCAGTCTGTCCAAATACCATGCAAAACAGGAAATCCCATTATGGGTATTTATAGAGGCTTCAGAAAATGACCCTCTATTAATATCAAATTTATTATGGCTTGATCCTAAAGACCGCTTTAAAATTCATAATCCCATAACTAAACACTTCTTATCTCTCTGGGATAAACTAAGAACCAAATATCAGTTACAATCTCCACACAATCCTCTCCTTTCTTTTATCAGAAATCCGGCCTTTTATCCGGCATGGATCTACCCAAATTCTTTTAAAGCTTGGACAACATCAGGCATTCAGACACTAAATGACTTCATAGCATCTAAATCATTCCTTTCATTCCCATCGCTTAGAGAAAAATATGATCTACCAAACTCTGAGATATTTAGATATCTCCAAATCAAAAATTTCTATACACCATTCCTAAAGGGGGATACACCATTATCCCAATTATCCATTTTTGAATCAATCTGTACAAAAGATCCATTTGCTAAAGGTACAATTTCATCACTTTATAATCAATTATATGGAGTAGCAAATCTTAATAGACCCTCTTACGTTCAGAGGTGGGAGGAGTACCTGGGACGAACTTTAGAAGACACGGACTGGTCTAACATATGGCTCACATCTAAGTCATCTTCACCCAACATCTTAGCACTGGAGACAAATTATAAAGTCCTAACTTGCTGGTACCTTGTACCCGCTAGAGTGGCAAAATATTCACCTAATACCTCAGCTCTTTGTTTTCGAGGATGCCCAGAAATAGGTACATATTTACACATATGGTGGACGTGCCCAGTAATCCAAACCTTCTGGAAGGAAGTCTTCGTGATTGCATCTAAAATATTTAAAAAAATAATACAACCAGATCCATATTTAACTTTACTTAATCTAAAACCGGAATGGTTAACACTCTCTCAATTCAAACTTATGATCCAACTAATAACGGCTGCAAAACAAACAGTGGCCAAGGCATGGAAATCTCCTACATTGGTACTAGCAGAAACAATTCACAGAATGAATAATACAATGTCCCATGCTAAGATGGTAGCCATCGATCAAAATCAAATTCCAAAATTTGAAAAACTTTGGCATCCTTGGATAAAACAACAGTTCCTGTCAAACTTCAATGACTCTGTCCTGTTGCCATGGTAACAGATTAAATGACTTACAGAGACACCCATTCTAAGGCTTCAAAGAGAACTAAAAAGAATAATAAACTGACGAGCGGGACAACCTTGTGGACCATACCTCTACCTTTCAACCCTTTTTCTTCTTTCTCTTTCCTTTTCTCCACCTTATGATTAAAGCTCATTATCAGAATTTATTTGACCTATATACACTCTACTTGTAAACAATATGTATAGTAGGTATAAATCATTTAAATACCTACAAAAGTAACTAAGGAAATGATATATATCTTTAATTTAGGTTTACGTGAACCCAATGTTTAATATTTGAAATTTCATGATATTTACCTATATAAACCCTACTGTAAAACAATGAGCTTACTTTATAAATCCTTGTAAACTTACTTTATGTATCTTTATAACATTGTATACTCAATAAACTTCTTTTGACAAGGAAAAATAAAGAAAAACACTGGGTGGTAATTGAAAATAAAATTAGTGACACAAAATTGCATAAAATTATTTGGAGCCCACCAAAAGCGAGAAAATATAGTACTGAAACTCACAAAATCACTAGACATGCACTTAAGACATGGGACACTTTACACAAAAGGGAACACTGGGAGTTCAACTCACCGTTAATGTCACTTAAAGATGTAGATTACTTCCCACCAGGGAAGGAGGAGTGGTTTGGTAAATGGCTACTGGAGGAAAATATACAACTGAAAGACGTAATGGGTCAGGGTAAAATATGCCCAATACATGAACTCAAGAATAGGAGAGATAAGATAATCAACCAATCCATGGCGCTACAATCAATTAAAGCATTTCATAGAATCCCTACCCCAGCCAATTAGATCAATGAGAAACCTACTCCCGCTAGAGAAAATATGTATGGATGAAGATGAGAAAGGTGGTTTTTCCCCAGATATATAAAATATTGGTCGAACTGAGAAGGCCGGATATTCCGGCCTTTATAGGGAAATGGGAAAAGGAGCTAGGAAAACCACTATCAGCGACAGAAGTAACGATGATATTGAAGAGTCTCTGCCACATCGGTTAATAGCAATCTGTTAGAACTAAACTTCAGGTGCTTGACAAGAATGTATCTGACTCCGGATCGGGTACATAAACTCCAAAGGGAAAAATCACAGCTTTGTTGGAGGGGATGTACTGAAATAGGGACGATGGCCCATATTTGGTGGCTATGTCCAGAAATAGGAATCTTCTAGGATGAGGTTAGAAAATATGTTAAGGAGATCACACAGTTTGACTTGCCAAAAGATCCTGGGATATTTCTATTTCATCTGAGTGATATGCCCACTAAAACATATCTTAGAACACTTCTGCCTCATCTTATAGACGTGGCTAAAAGCCTAATTCCTAAGAATTGGAAAAGGAAAGAAAGACCAACTATGAGGGAATGGTTTAATAAAATAAACGAGATACAGGAATTAGAGTACCTGAGGTTTAGTGAAGGGATAAAAATGGAGGCCTACGAGATAAAGTGGGGAGCATGGGAAAAATTCAAAAAATCCTCAAGAGCGGTTGAGATGTGGACAACTTAGAGTAAAGGAGAGGGTAGATCTCGCCACAGGCCAAGAGATTGATGCAAATGGAAGTGGGGGTAGTTAGGGTGAGTAAATGGGAAGTCAGAGAGGAAGACTGGGGAGGGATGAGGTTCGGTCTTGGGTAGGGGGGGAGGGGAGGGGGGGAGTCAGCCAGGAAGGAAGTAATAGTAACTAGTTTGAATTATATTGTTGTGTGTTATCCCTTTTGTAATAAGACGATTCAAGCAATAAAACAGACTTAAAGCCACAATGATGTGATGACAAGAGGGAAATATTTTTGAATATCATCTATTTGAAAAATGTATTCCTGTAGTAAACTTTCTCGCTGACGTGGCAGAAAAAAAAAAAAAAATTGACAACGTTGTCATGGACAAACACAGATGGCCACCACACACAAAGACCATGCACACCTCCTATCATATAAATGAAAAATGAGATCTCCTAATGGGTCATCCAGCTTTGAGCTGATAGTCCTAATATTGTATTGTTCAGCATGCAGGCTGATATCAAGTGAGGAGAAGGTGGATGGAAATCACGTCCACTGTGTGAATGTAAAAGGGAGGAACTGACAGTGACCAACTTGCTATTGGGGCAGTAGGAACTGCTGTCCTTGTGTGAAAAGTTCACCATAAACATTCAGTACCGTGGGAAACAGATAGCACGGGGGAGAGTTCCTGTATATAAGGAGCTATTAACCCTGGAGGATTGGAGCAGGCTAGAATGTATATCTGTATCGGTTAATTCATCAGTGCTTAAGGGGAGAGTGAAACTAAAGGATGAAGCAACAGTCCCATACTGGGGATATAAAGGTAGGATCTCACCCAAATGCAAGCACTGGAATATAACACCGATGAAGTGGAAACGCCATATCTTGCTTGTGCCATCTCCGAGTAGCTGATAAGGCTATCTTCCATCCACGTGCTTCATGTCATCAGCGAGGTCCCAATGATGATATTCAGGGAACAAGGTATTTAACCTGGAGAGTGCAATAGATAGTGCAGACTGTCCTTCCGTCATCCAGTTACCAGGCTTGTTCGGAAGACCTCGCGGGGGTACGGACGGAAATCCCGAGGCTGGTGGGTCGGTCTGTAAGTGCGCTATCAGAAGCGTGATGGCGTCATGCTGATGCGATTCATCCATCACTTGGATTTCTTCAGAGCATGCGCCATGGCCGAGACTGTCATCTTATATAGTCCAGACGCCACGCCACGTAGGTATGTTGGCGTCTTGTTGTGTTGGCGACGGCGTGACTAATTGACAGCCATACGTGTATAGAAAGTACAGTACATAAATAGCAGGCCGGTCTGTAGGCACAAACCCACTCAGAGAGAAAGTAACAGTCTGAAGACTCAGGTAGATAAAATAAAATAAGTGTATGGCGCTAACGCTGAGAACCAAGGAAATTAATAGTAAAGGTGAAAAAAATTTAAATGAGAAAAATCAAAAAAGAATAGAAGAACATGAAAAAGAAGAAAAAAAAAATTAAAAAAAATTTAATGGACAATTTAATAGATATTAAATAGAGTGAAATAGAGTTGCTGACATGAAATTGAAAGAGAACTCAGCACCAAGGATGAAGTCCCCTTCTAACCAGTCAAGATTAGGGTGTAAGGAACACAGAGAGTTTGCACTCATTGTTTAATCCATGGGGGTGCATACTTTTTAGATTGTATATCCACATTTTTTCTTTCTGGCATAGGATTCTATCGAAATCACCCCTTTTCTGGGGGAGGTTCAGCCTATAGATACCCTTAAAGGTAAGTCCGGTGGGATTCCCACCATGAAATTTGATGAAATGTAAGGGGATAGGGTGCTCATCGTCCTTACTGAGAATGCTTTGGACGTGTTCACCGATTCTGACTTTAAGTTGCCTCTTGGTCTTACCCACATAGTTCTTCCCACATGGGTAGGCGAGCATATAGATTACTTGGTGGTATTACAATTAATAAAATTGTGAATTTTAAAGTGTTTTTTGCCGTCAGAATCGGTGAACACGTCCGTGCGTTCAGCATATCTACAAACCGAACATCTGCCACATCTGAACATACCCTTCAAAGGTGGAAGTTGGGTGAGCCAGTTTGGAGTGGGTAATCTTTTATATTCCGAATGAATAAGGCAATCTTTAAGGTTCCTGGAGCGACGGACTGTGAGAAGGGGATGCACGCCCACAATGTTACCCAAGATGGGCGACTCATACAGAATATGCCAATGTTGGCTCAATATTGCCTTAACTTGGTCCCAATGGGCACCAAATTTAGTAATGATCCTAAGGGGTTCCTGTGTATCATTCACAGATTTAGGATCCTTTCTCATAAGAAGTTTCTGTCGATCTGTCTGAATAGCCCTCTTTTTGGCTTCCCTAATGCATTAGTGGGAATAACCCCTCTCCCTGAATCTACCGTAGAGGTCCCTAGCTTCGGCTATAAAGTCTTGTTGGTTGGAACAATTTCTTCGAGTTTTGCTGCAACATATCTAGTTTAAACATATGAGCGCCCTGCTATTGCATAATGGCATTGTGCTATACTAGTTACCACCACTTGAGGGAGTTCATCCTCTAATATTGATCTATTTTTTTTATAATGTATTTGGTTTTAACCTGTATTAAATAAATTAATTAATGTATGTTAATAAAATCATGTGGAGATTGCTGGAGGCAGACCCACGAGTGTTTTAAGCATAAAAGGAAGCAAGATGATGACCCGATCAGTAACCGCTGTCACTATGGTAACCTAGATGCCATGAGATAAAATGGAGACCATGGCGTCGTAGGGATATCCTTGAGAAAGTCACGTGGTCTGTGACGTAATGCGTGGGAGGAGCCAGTGACGAGCATTGCTGGTACGAACTATCAGCACGGCAGCAGCGGCATTCCTAGCCCCGCTCGTAAGCGGCTGATTGCATCCTTTATGCAGTTTAAACATCGGGTCTATGTGAGTGCATCTCTTTGAATACTACTCTGTTGTCCAGTATTCATTTCGCAATGATAGTTTCTGTCTATTTTACATTATTCATCTGGATGCTGAGATTGCTACAAATTAAACCAAAGTGCAAGTGAATATATTATTTGGAAAATGTTTCCCTGAAGGCACCAATGAACGAAGTAACTATCATCATACATTTAACCCTCACCTCTTAATCCAACCTATCCAACTAATGAACTTTTGGGTTAAATATTAGGATGTATGTTTGGAACATTTTCTGCTTGTAATATTGGTAGTAATTTTTCTACATATCCTATCATTATGAATTGTCCTTAAGAGTATTAGCTCATGAGCACCAGTACATATACAGGGATTAGTTTATACATATTGCTTTATGGTATGTGCATAGTTTGAACACTTGGAACACTCGAATCACATGTTATCACATGCTAATTCATGCATGTACGTCCTCGATGGTAAATTACATTGAGCCCATATAAGCATATTTACATACTTAGCACGATTATGTTTTTTCACATGCTGTTTTTGAACGTTTTTTTCTATGCGTTTTTTCATGCGATTTCATGCATGAGTATGGTGTGTTGGTTCATATATTGAATTAATTCACCTCATTTATACTAGGAGGATTGTGCATGGGATTGTTCACTTAGTTAAGTGCTCCAATATATATTTTTTCCTTTACTTTTGGGGATGAAACAACGCCACCTAAGGTCTGTCCATGACAGGACCTCAAGGTTCGGGCGTGCCCTGGACGGGTAGGACAAGACTTCAAAAAGTGACCTGCCTGCCACAATAAAGGCACAATCTCTCCCTCCTCCTAAGGGTTCACTCAACCACAGAGAGACACGTGAAGCCCAAGTGCATGGGTTCATCTTCACAGACCGACTCGGTACCAGGAGGCATGGGAGGTGAGGGAGGCAAGGGTGGGACTGCAAAGTTTGGAGAGAAATGTACAGGAGGCTTCCGCAAGCGCTCCTTAAAAGGGAGTCTTTCTCTGAGTCTGGAGTCAATGAGGATGGCAAACATGATCAACCTCTCCAGCTCAGTGGGTATATTTTGGGCTGCTATCTCTTCCTTGATGGTATCCAAGAGACCATGAGAAAAAGCAGTCAAGAGGGCCTCATTGTTCCAAGCAATCTCTGCTGCCAGAGTACAGAATTCAATGGCGTAATCGGCAACAGTTTTCGTACTCTGTTTGATGGACATGAAGCAGTTGGCAGCAGAAGCGGAGCGTCAAATACCCTTTTAAAAGAAGTAAAAAAATCAGGATATCTCAAGACAACAGGTTTTTGTGTCTCCCATAGAGGGTTTGCCCAGGTCAAGGCTCTCTCAGAAAGCAAAGATATCACAAAACCTACTTTGCTTCTGTCCATGGGAAATGCCTGGGGCAGCATCTCAAAGTATATCTCAAGCTGGTTGATAAACCCTCTGTATTGACTGGATTGCCTCCAAATCACTGGGGAAGCGGAGCAGAACCAGACATACCAGACATACCTCCTTATAGAGGTAATACTCAAGGCAGGTACCTGCACAGAGCAGCAGCAGGGACGGCCTGCAACACAGGTTGTACTAGAGCAGCCACAGTGGGAGATTCCAGGTGAGCCGTGCGACTCAGGAGCATTTGTAACGACATGGCAAACTGATCCATGTGGTGATCCTGCTCATCCAATCTGGAAAAAATATTACCAACAAGTGGATTGACTGCATCTTCTGAATTCATGGCCTTCGCCTACTATCAGAAACCATGAATCAGACTGAAACAGAAGCACAGTTAAGCCTCGGTTCACACTGGGACGACTTGTCAGGCGACCTAGTCACCTGACAAGTAGCGTCCCGTTCTGTGCAATGGAACCCTAATAATTGGAGCAACGCAAGTCGCTCTGACTTAGAAAAAGGTTCCTGTATAACTTTGGGGGCGACTTGCTTTGACTTCTATACAGAAGTTGTTTTGCAAGTCGCCGCTGAGTCGTGTCCTGGGTTGCCTGAGGCAGTCGCGCTGTAAGTCGTGCTGCCTCAGTGTGAACCGACCCTAAATCACACTTGTTTAATAATAATAATAATAATAATAAAAAAGGTAAACAGAGTAAAGTAGTCAAAACATACCCAGAGTTCAGGAACCGGAATGGATAGTCAGACAAGCCAAAACGTCAGCGAGCCAGAGATGAGTGTAGTAGAACAGCAAGCAGGATCTGGAGCCAGAAGGAATGTCAGCCAAGCAAGTCTTTAACAGGAACAAAGGAGAGCGTCTCTAGAGATGTGACCAAGGCAAAGGCAGAGATCATCTGGACTGGACAGCTTAAGTAGGCAGGACTAACAAGCAGGATATCATCAACAGGTGAGTCACTGTGGAGAGATAGGAGCTGGCAATTAGCCGACAGCTGAGCGGCCAGCTTTGAGAAGGAAGAGCTGAGCCCAGCCCTGAAACATGTACACTCAACTTCTTTGGTCTACCATGGCGAGACCTGTTCTGAGTGGAACCTGTCCTGTTAAACCGCTGCATGGTCTTGGTCAGCATGCTGCAGTTTCAGGGTCTTGGCATTCTTCTTATAGCCTAGGCCATCTTTATGTAGAGCAACAATTCTTTTTTTCAGATCCTCAGAGAGTTCTTTGCCATGAGGTGCCATGTTGAACTTACAGTGACCAGTATTAGAGAGTGAGAACGTCAAATTTAACACACTGCTGGCAACAAAAGTGAGTACACCCCGAAGTGAAATTGTCCAAATTGGGCCCAATTAGCCATTTTCCCTCCCCCCGGTGTCATGTGACTCGTTAGTGTTACAAGGTCTCAGGTGTGAATGGGGAGCAGGTGTGTTAAATTTGTTCCATGATAGTCATGGATGAGTACATGGATTGAAAACTGGCTTAAAGGGTGGTGATGAATGGGGAGTACTTGGAATGGTCCGGGGTGGAAAGTGGGGTCCCCCAGGGTTCTGTGCTGGGACCAATCCTATTTAATTTGTTCATAAACGACCTGGAGGTAAAACAATTCAATCTCTGTATTTGCGGACGGTACTAAGCTAAGCAGGGCAATAACTTCTCCACAAGATGTGGAAACCTTGCAAGAAGATCTGAACAAATTAATGGGGTGGGCAACTACGTGGCAAATTAGTTTTAATGTGGAAAAATGTAAATGCATTTGGGTGGCAAAAATATGAATGCAATCTACTCACTGGGGGGTAGAACCTCTGGGGGAATATAGGGTGGAAAAGGACCTTGGGGTCCTAGTAGATGATAGGCTCAGCAAAGGCATGCAATGCCAAGCTGCTGCTAACAAAGCAAACAGAATATTGGCATGCATTAAAAAGGGGATTAATTCAAGAGATAAAGCGATAATTCTCCCACTCTACAAGACTCTGGTCCGGCCTCACCTGGAGTATGCTGTCCAGTTCTGGGCACCAGTCTTCAGGAAGGATGTACTGGAAATGGAGCGAGTACAGAGAATGGCAACAAAGCTAATAAAGGGACTGGAGGATATTAGTTATAAAGAAAGGTTTTGAGCACTGAACTTATTCTCTCTGGAGAAGAGACGCTTGAGTGGGGATATGATTTTAATTTACAAATACCCTACTGGTGACCCCACAATAGTGATAAAACTTTTCTGTGGAAGGGAGTTTAATAAGACACGTGACCACTCATTAAGATTAGAAGAAAAGTGGTTTAACCTTAGACTGCGCAGAGGGTTCTTTACTGTAAGAGCAGCAAGGATGTGGAATTCACTTCCACAGGCAGTGGTTTCAGCGGGGAGCATCGATAGTTTCAAAAAAACTATTAGATAAGCACCTAAACGACCACATCATACATAGATATACAATGTAATACTGACATACAATCACACATATAAGATGGACTTGGTGTCTTTTTTCAACCTCACCTACTATGTAACTATGTAACTAAGGAAGCCTCTTCTGAAGATGATGCAGAAGAAAGCACGCAAACAGTTTGCTGAAGACAAGCAGACTAAGGACATGGATTACTGGAACCATGTCCTGTGGTCTGATGAGACCAAGATAAACTTATTTGGTTCAGATGGTGTCAAGCGTGTGTGGCGGCAACCAGATGAGGAGTACAAAGACAAGTGTGTCTTGTCTACCGTCAAGCATGGTGGTGGTGGGAGTGTCATGGTCTGGGGCTGCATGAGTGCACCCGGCACTGGGGAGCTACAGTTCATTGAGGGAATCATGAATGCCAACATGTACTGTGACATACTGAAGCAGAGCATGATCCCTTCCATTCAGAGAATGTGCAGCAGGGCAGTATTCCAACATGATAACAACCCCAAACACACCTCCAAGAGGACCACTGCTTTGCTAAAGAATCTTAATGCCGCGTACACACGGTCGGACTTTTCGTCTACAAAAGTCCAACGGACGCTGACGGACTAAAGCTGGCTGGTAAACCGATCGTGTGTGGGCTTCTCCGGACTTTCAACGTACTTTTTTAGCCTCAAATCCGACGGACTTTAGATTTGAAACATGCTTCAAATCTTTACGTCGTAACTACGACGGACCCCGAAGTCCGCTCGTCTGTATGCTAGTCCGACGGACAAAAAAACTACGCATGCTCATAAGCAAAAACTAAACGGAAGCACTCGGTCTAGTAAAACTAGTGTTCGTATTGTAGGTAGCACATTCATCACGCTGCAAAATCTGTGATCGTTGAATGCAGCGCATTTTATTTCTTCTTTACGAATGCTCTAAAGAACGAAGGTGTTTTGCTGTTCATAATCAGAGTTCTCCCAAACTGATTTCTGGATTCTTTTTCTCTTTGATCTCATGAATGATATAGTATGCATTTTAAAAACAATGTTTCCATACTAATAATACTTTTTCCCCTTTTTTTTTTTTTTTTTAGGTTTGTAAAGTTACCACAAAGAACCCATTATTCTATTTTTTTTTTATAGTGATTATTTTTTAGTTTTTAGATAAAGTTAACCCAAAGCACCGTTTTTGGTTATGTAAATTTTTTTATTTTCAAGACTTACCACTTGAACATTATTAACATTAGTAATGTATTTTTGGTGTGTTTTTTTCAAACTCAATGAGATTGTTGTCCCTTGTTAATTTAACATTGTGTGTAAAATCAATGATTTAAAAGAAAACACATAAAGTCTTTTGCTAAACTCCAAAAAGATCCATTTATTCATGGTCAAAATAAAATAAAGAGGAAGTCAACGCTGGAAAAAGTCGGTGTACAAGAAAATTGGGATCTTGCGGAGTCCATATAAGAGGGAGCACAATCTGGTCCAAGAATCCCAGAGATCAACAGCACCAGCAGATGATCTAGATGTCCCCAGACTGTGGTCCTACAACAGCCTGCGTCTTCTGTCAGACCAGACTGAACCCAGGTCATCACTTTCTTCTCTTCCCTGCAGCCTTTCCTCCACGCTGCCCTGCAGCCTTCCCTGTAGCCTTCTTTGGAGGCTGTGGCTGTGGTGTTTCAGTTGTGGCAGGAGGAGGAGGAGGAGGAGGAGGAGGGGGGGCTGCCTCATGTAGTTGGGTGTTTTGTGTTAGCGTGCCCTGCAGCCCCTTATGGATTGTTTCCCCAAATAGGCGCTCACAAATGAGGCGCTGCTCCCAATCCATCTGAAGAAGCCTGCTGGCTAAGTAGCAGCCATAGGATTCTTCCGCTTCGGGGGGGCTCCTTAAAAAACGGGTGGCCTCTTGCATGAGGCGCAGGGATGCGTCCTGTGTGACCATCCCCTTCCTGGCCCTTTTTTTGGGAAGGTGGAGGGGAGGCACTTGGGATTCGGTCAGGCTCCTACTGGGCCCAGCCACCTCACTTGGCCCAGCCACCTCACTTGGCCCAGCCACCTCACTGGGAGCAGCCACCTCACTGGGAGCAGCCACCTCCTGCCTGACACTGGGCCCAGCCTCCTCCAGGATGATGGTGAATCCGGCCTCCTCCAGGCTGTCCATGGGCCCGGTCTCCTCCTGCCTGCCACTTTCCCCACATTCCTCCTGGATGGACTCATCCTGTGTATAAAAAAAGGACAATAGTTTGAGTATATTTTTTTGGGTTCATCAATGACACACAGTTTGCTTCTCATGAATAGCAAATTCAATGTGAATACATCTCTTTAATAAAAGAGTCTAATCAGACACCCTAATTATTTCAAGCAGGTGCCAAACATATTTAGCCACTACTGTCAATTGATATGTATACACAATTTTGAGTGCAAAATTATTTTAGACAATTATAACATCCAGTTAACATCATTAATATTAGTACAGTAAATATTTGTTAAAATAATTTACCTGACTCCAGATGGTCATATCTGGTTCATCCAGGATGGAAGACCCAGCTTGCTCCTCATCAGCCTCTGCTGGGGTGGAGGGAAGGGTGGAGGGAAGGGTGGAGGGAAGGGTTGAAAGTGATGGCCTGGCTTCATTCTGGTCATCAAGAAAACGGAGTTGATTGTAGTACCACAGCCTGGGTACATAAACATCATCTGCTGATGCTCCTGATCTCCTTGATTCCTGGATCTTCTTATGCTCCCTCTTATACATGTTCCTCAAGACCCCAATTTTCTTGAGCAATGTCTCCATTGTTGCTTCCGGGATGGTCGCCTGGACAAAGGACAGAAGTCTCTCCAGCGTTGACTTCCTCACATGCTTTGCATAATACTGAGGGTGTTTCACCTCCCACAAATTCCTCATCTCTCGATATTTAGAAATAAAAGCTGTAAGGAACTCTGGATCCTTAAATAGGGGATTCATTATATCTGGAAAAGATGAAGTCACAAGACAAAAAACACTTTTATTATAGGTTTCTGCTAACCCATCATCATCTTCTCCCTATGTAGGCCTCATCAATCTATCAAGCCATATAGGCCGCTTGCTACAAAGTCATGACCATAAAACCCAAAAAAAAATATATCTAAAATTACCTTCGTTTTGTAACGTCCTACGAACAGAACGTACGTACGACACGTGCGCAAGGGCCCTCTTTACACACTACGCATGTGTGAAACTCCGCCTGCGTCGCCCGCCCCTGACGTTCGAAATTAACTCATGTTCTCCGCCCCCTAATTCGACGCACAGAACGTACGTACGACACGTGCGCAAGGCCCCTCTTTATACACTACGCATGTGTGAAACTCCGCCTGCGTCGCCCGCCCCTGACGTTCGAAATTAACTCATGTTCTCCGCCCCCTAATTCGACGCACAGAACGTACGTACGACACGTGCGCAAGGCCCCTCTTTATACACTACGCATGTGTGAAACTCCGCCTGCGTCGCCCGCCCCTGACGTTCGATTTTAACTCATGTTCTCCGCCCATTTTTTGTTACGGCGCGTAGTGGAGTAAATAATGGCGGAGACACCTGACATGTTGACGACCTCAGGTAGTGGAGACAGCCCGGAGGCTGGAACGTCAACAAAATCTGTGAGGCCTAGATTTAAGGCCTCTAATATGAGTTTTAAAGAGATGGTGGAGATGGTGGCCATTCTTCACAAAGACGACTATGATGGGAAGTATGGGCCGTACGCACGGCCAAATTTGCGCAAGGCCAAAATAATGGCGAAGGTCATGGACACTTTGCAGGCATCTTTTGGGGTCCAGCGCTCCAGAGATCAACTTCGAAAAAGATGGTCTGACCTGAAACTCAGGGAGCCGGATCAATACAGACGTATCCGGAAAGTTCTTAAAAAAAGTAAGTACTTGTCGTGTTTTTCTCTTGTGTTTATTACCTTGTATACTGCTCCATGTGCTTTTCCTTCCTATACGATTTTTTTGTTCATCGTTTTAAACGATCTTTTAATAAACCTCGTTACATATCTATAGATAGATCTATCTATATATATCTATATATATATATATATATATATATATATATATATATATTATATAGATATAGATATATAGATATAGATAGATATAGATATATAGATATAGATAGATATAGATATATATAGATAAAGATATATATATATATATATATATATATATATATATATATATATATATATATATATATATATATCTATATAGATATAGATATATATATATAGATATATAGAGATATATATAGAGATATATATAGAGAGATATATATAGAGAGAGATATATATAGAGATATATATATATAGAGAGAGAGAGAGAGAGAGAGAGAGAGAGAGAGAGAGAAATATATATAGAGAGAGAAATATAGAGATAGGTAGATAGATAGATATAGAAATGTAAAACATTCTTTTTGAATATTTTAAGTTATCTTTTTTTTTTTCTTTACATTTAGTTAGATATTTATAGATTTTGTTCCAGATATAGAGAGAGAGAGAGAGAGAGATCAAAAGATTATTAACTATATTTTGAGATATTGATATCTAGATATCTATCTATCCGATATGTCTTTATAATTTTAAATATTGAGGTAAAATAGGAACTCTACACAAACCACTTCACTACAAATGTTGGAAAATTACTATGTACTAAAATATCTGTGTGCTAAGTAGATTAATAATTTTTTGTTTCACATAGGGGAAAAATCACTCAGCCAAAAAGAAGACAGTCCACCCCAAGCCAAACATGATTGAGAAATCAGCCCAAGCCCCACTGAGGATGTGGAGGAAGGAGAGGTGGGCGACATGGGCACCCCACCAGGTGAGTGTCTGACACACCAGCTTACGGTAATCTATGCATGGCTGCCTTTTGTTTAATGTAATTTTTCTACTCTATTTTAGGGGATCTTGTTGTGCTTGATTCAAGCAACAGCGCCACCCCCGAGGATGTGGAGGAATTATGCTACATGGGCACCCCACCAGGTCAGTGTCTGAGACAACAGCTTTATTATGGTAAGGTAAACTATGTATGTGTGCATATTTCTAAAGACATTTTTTGGTTTCATTCCATTTTAGGTACAAGAAGTGACTATTTCACCTCAGAAAGTGCCCAACGGCTAATTGGTCAAATAATGGCCTGGAATAAGGACATCGATGAAATGCGTAATCGGCTGGATCGTATGCAGCAGAAAATGAAGGACATGATTGATGTTTTGGGTCGAATCTAAATGCCCTTTTTGAAACCCCAAAACATCAATCATGTCCTTCATTTCCTGTTTTGCTGACCCCATTCTGGGCCTTCTCTTTATTTTTTTGGCTGAACAGAAATGGCTGTTTAACCTAATTTAAAAAAGGAGGGCTGTTTCTCGAAAATACATAAAAAATCCACAAAAAAATAAAACTTGATTTTCTCAAAAACCCAAAAAAAAAAAAAAAAAAATTGATTTTAAAAAAACAAAAAAAAAACAAAACTTGATTTAAAAAAAAAAACAAAAAAAATAAAAAAACTTGATTTTAAAAAACCAAAAAAAAAAACAAAACTTGATTTTTAAAACCAAAAAAAAAAACAAAACTTGATTTTCAAAAAACCAAAAAAAAAACAAAACTTGATTTTCAAAAAACCAAAAAAAAAACAAAACTTGATTTTCAAAAAACCAAAAAAAAAACAAAACTTGATTTTCAAAAAAAAAAAAAAAAAAAAAAAAGCCTGTTTGCGAAAATCAAAAAGCCAAAAATATTTTTTTGTGGATTAGGTAGAAATATTTAAATATAATTATATTTTTCTACATTATTAAGATATCATTATATTTTTGTCTATGAACATTTTATACTAAATGCAGAACTGAATGCATAACAACCATTAATAAAAACATCTCCTTATAGGAATTAAATAAATGTGTGGTTTGTTATTTCAATGCTCAGTATCAGTTTGGTTATAATTGTCAAAAAGTTGTTTACAGTGGCAATGGAGCTTATTTAGACATTTAAAATGAAAATACAGTTGGCACTACAACTGCTCGACCATAACCTAGGAGAAAGCCCAAAAGAAAGGCAAGCAATAAATATAATTCAAGATTTCATCAATATTTTTTTTATTGTAAAAAATTAAATATCCTGGCCCATTGCAATGGCCCCCCTACCCATAAAATAATTAACATATTGCTGTCTAACTTGACGGGCACTTTGGGGGGCCAAGCCAGTACGGACAGTATCCAGGCCCGTAAGGTTGGCATCTATAATAAGTCCGGCCTCAGGCCCAACTGTGCCTATATAATTCTGAGAATGTTTGTTTAAAAAGTTGTGCAGAATGCAGCACGATAAAATTATAAAATTAAGTTTGTATTCCGCCAAATTAATGGCTGTTTGAAACAGGCGGAACCGGCTGGCCAGAATTCCAAACGCATTCTCAACCACTCTTCTAGCTCTGGCCAGCCGGAAATTAAAAACCCTCCTCTCCGGGGTGAGGGTTCTTTGGGGGAATGGCCTCATGAGGTGCTTGCTGAGAGCGAAGGCTTCATCGGCAATGAAGACAAAGGGGAGTCCTTCCACATTATCCGCATCAGGTGGCAATCCCAGGCCACCACTCTGGAGACGCTGGCAGAACTCCGTCTGGGCAAATACTCCTCCATCCGACATCCGGCCATTCTTCCCCACGTCCACATATAAAAAATCATAGTGTGCCGACACCACCGCCATTAAAACAATACTGTGGAACCCTTTATAATTGAAATAGTATGACCCCGAATGGGGTGGTGGCACAATGTGGACATGTTTCCCATCTATAGCCCCTCCACAATTGGGAAAGTCCCAACGGCTGGCAAAATGGGATGCCACAGTCTGCCATTCCTGTGGCGTTGAAGGAAACTGGGGAATCAAACAAGAAAACCAAAATCAATTAATTTGGAAGCTAACATTGCAAGAAAATTAGACAATTAAAAACATTATTCCCCAGCATCAGTATAACATTCAATAATTTAATTCTTCTGGAATAACTAATATGGAAAGGCACACTTATCAGATTGCTCACCCCCTCTGATGGAACATTGATTACATTTTAGGGGGTTGTGAAATCCCTAAAAAAGATTACTTTTAGGACACGCAGGAATTTAGGGACTAAAAAGGCTACAAGACTGCAGTTGTCGCACTCTGCAGGTGCAGTTGCTAACCAGCTTACAGTAAATGAGGTAATGTAAAAAGGCATTCATGTTGCAAGGAGTACACAATCACATGCAAGGGCAATTAATGAAAACACTTTGAGGCTTGCATATGATTTGATGATGGAAATCAGCAGAGCTTCTGCTCATTTACTAAAGCACTGGAACAAATGCACTTGTAGAGTGCACATGCATTTTGCAAAGTGCAACATATATTTGCTTTAGACAAATCAACACCACAGAACATTCAAGCTAATTTTTACGAGGGTGGGGGGGGGGGGTTGTGAAATCTAGATAATTGCTAATTAGCAGCACACTATTTGGAGTGAGTTTAGGGGGGGGGGGGGGGGGTTGGGAAATCTAGATAATTGCTAATTAGCAGCACACTATTTGGAGTGAGTTTAGGTGGGGGGGGGGGGGGAATCTAGATAATTGCTAATTAGCAGCACACTATTTGGAGTGAGTTTAGGTGGGGGGGGGGGGTTGGGAAATCTAGATAATTGCTAATTAGCAGCACACTATTTGGAGTGAGTTTAGGTGGGGGGGGGGGGGGTTGGGAAATCTAGCTAATTGCTAATTATAAGCACACTAAATACACTCAAACAAAATACATTCAAAATGAGTAGACTAGGTGGATATGTTCCCATCACTTCATGCTGGGGAGGTTATTGAAGGAAAATATACATGCATGACAAAAAATAACAGGAAAAAAATCCAGCATGTGTGAGGATAAAAAGGGGACATTCACACTATATTGCAATGATGGTAAGTAGTGTTTGAAGCAAGAAATACATTACATTATCAAAGATTACATAAAAGAACATGTGATGCTAATAAAAGAAAAATATCTTACCTTAATATAGTCCTTCTGCAGGACCTGGATGATGGCAGAACAGGTCTCTGGGATAATGATCCCCAGAGCCTGGGGGGAGATGCCTGTCGAGAACTTAAGGTCCTGCAGGCTTCTCCCTGTGGCCAAATACCGCAAGGTAGCGACCAGCCTCTGCTCCGGAGTGATGGCTTGCCTCATGCAGGTATCCTGCCTGCTGATATAGGGGGTCAGCAAAGCCAACAAATGGTCAAAAACGGGGTCCGTCATCCGGAGAAAGTTCCTGAAATCCTCAGGATTATTCTCACGGATCTCACGGAGCAAAGGCATGTGACAGAACTGGTCACGCTGAAGCAACCAATTCTTGGTCCATGAACTCCTCCTCGCCCTGTTCATGGACTGGTCTTGGGCTGAAGAATAAACTACAGCACCAAGCACATACAATGCATGAGCTCGACGACGAGTACGTACAGGTAACATGGTTTCAAAACGGTCGGCTGGTCAGAACGCACTAAACAGAACGCACTGAAGAACAGCAAGGCCTGTGAAGAGCGACCTGAAAATCAGGAACGAGCGGCCAATAAAACAAAGATTTCTCAATGCCAACTGACCAAACGCACTGAAAAGCAGATACAAACCTCACAAGCACAGACTGAACAACAGTTAAAACGAACTGAAAAATACGAGTCTCACAAGCGCGAATCGTCTCTCACCAAACTTCTACTAACACGAGATAAACACGAGATTAGCAGAAGGAGCCCAAAGGGTGTCGTACGGGCTATTGAACTTCCGTTTTATAGTCTCGTCGGACTTGGTGTACGTCACCGCGTACTAGGCTGTCGTACTTTTGTGTGGTCGTGTGTAGGCAAGTCCGTTCGTAAGAAAGTCTGCCGCAAGTCCGCCGAAGGTACGTCAGAAGTATGTCGGACAGGCTGTCGGACTTTTGTAGACGAAAAGTCCGACCGTGTGTACGCGGCATAAGGGTAAAGGTGATGGACTGGCCAAGCAGGTCTCCAGACCTAAACCCAATTAAGCATCTGTGGGGCATCCTCAAACGGAAGGTGGAGGAGCGCAAGGTCTCCAACATCCACCAGCTCCATGATGTTGTCATGGAGGAGTGGAAGAGGACTCCAGTGGCAACCTATGAAGCTCTGGTGAACTACATGCCCAAGAGGGTTAAGGTAGTGCTGGAAAATAACGGTGGCAAGTTTGAACATTTTTACTTAGGGGTGTGCTCACTTTTGTTATCAGCGGTTTAGACATTAATGGCTGTGTGAGTTATTTTGAGGTGACAGCAAATTTATACTGTTATACAAGCTGTACACTACTTTACACACACACACACACACACACATATATATATATATGAGACTAGAGATGATGGTTTGGGTGGTCGTGTAGCACTGCAACATATAAAGAGAAGAGGGGGGATGAAGGTGAGGATAGAGGGGTCAAGGCAGTATGGTAGGTAGATATTAAGAGGGAGACATTCCACGTAGGTTAGACAGTTGCGTTGGTGGAGTCCTCTGCAGCCCATGGAATAAATTCTGAGGAATATCGAAACATAGACCACGAGGTCCAGGTCTTGGAGAATTGCTCCTCTCTACCCGTTTCCTGCGACAACATTCGTTCCAAGTTATTGATTTGGTCCACTTCAATTGCCCAATCCCTCAGGGAAGGCATGTTTGTCAACTGCCAGTGTCTGGGCAGGACCATTCTAGCTGCTGCCAGAAAGGTGACGCAGAACGTCTTTTTTGACCGATTTGAGAGGTCCAGGGAGCATAAAGAGCAGAACTACCTCAAGAGAGGGTGTAATTGAGGAACCTCCGCACAGAGGGGCATTCCCACCAAATGTGGAGTAATGTTCCCTTGGATGACAAGCAACGCCAGCAGGTATCCGGGAGCGCCAGGTTTATCCAGTGTAAAGTCGAGGGGCATCTGTACCAACGGTATAGAGAATGGGGTGATTGGCGCTACCCTATATGGTGCTATGTGGTTTGTTAAGAAGTAGTGTAAAATATTATACTAGACTCCTTACACCAGATTGAAAGTGAACGTGCTCACATATAGTAGTATAAGAAGTGAATAGTGAAAAATATAGCAATCCATAAATAGACAATATATAGAAAACGTGAAATATATATATATATACAGACAATCTAAAAGGTGAGTATGTGTTAAAAAATATCTATATCTAAATAGGGCTAGCTCCGATTGATTGTGATTCAACCAAATTCTACAAAGTAAAAATAATTAAAAGTATATGATATAAGAAATGTATACACAATATTAAAGTGCAGGAATGTCCAGACATATCCACACCTTACCATACAAACACTAAGTGTGTGAGCGTACCCTACTTAATACAGTGCAATAAAATCCACAGCTAAGCATAAATGTATTAAGTGCCCAGTATGATAGCCCAAACCCTAATCAAAAATCAAAAATGCATATAGATAAAAAAAACAAAAAATGTCAATAGTCCCAAAATGTTCAATATTCCATAGATAAAGTGACTTTGGTGCACAGCAGGTAGTGTGACTGTAGTGCCAATGGGTCCCCACTCACCAGACGTAGTTACCCCTGCAGGGGTAGTAGGCATAGAGTGGGTAGCTTTGAATGGGTCTCCTCCTTAGTAGCTGTACTGGGCCAACTGTTCCTCCATTGGGCTTGTATCCCTGTTCAGTCAGGATCTGGACTGTGTACTATTAAGGGCTTCCCAGGGCATTCTCCATCAGCAAGCAGCATAATCCTCACAGCCAAAAGGGATGGCTGATCTCCCAGCAAAGAGGATACCTGTGTGTAGGATCAGGATGTGCTTCCTTGTGATGGAACAAGCTTGCTTTTTCACTATCCTAAGTGCGGAATCTATTTTAAATTTATCTGTACCAACGGGTCAACAATTTGAACCCTTTTTCTTGAGCTTTGGAGGCTAAGGATATTTTGTGAGTCAGAATGAAGCACTTTTGCCAGTCAACAGGTGAAATTGAGTGACCCAAATCTTCCTTCCAGGCCTGTGTGTATGGGGGAGGTTGGGATTAGAAACCATATGTAGGAAAGAGTATAGTTGAGAGACCCCATAAGTTGGGGGGGGGGGCATAAAGCAGCATGTTCTCCAAGTCTATTAAGTCAGTTAGTATATCAGGCAGGGATGGGAAGGTACGAATGTAGGATATCACTTGTTGCCTCTGCAGCCAATGCATTGAAGTATGAGGAGATGGGCCGGAGGGAGCGTCTTTAATCAGAGAAGAGTCTGAATGTAGGACTTGGGCAAGTCGTCTGTGGTCCTCCTTACACCAAGGTCCAAAACTCACCCCCTGTAGGGCCGTTGGAAAAGCCAGAGTCCCAAACAGTGGTGTCATTGGTCCTTTTAGTGGAGATAGGGTCTTGGAGGAATTCATTTGGGTCCATATTTGTATAGTTTGTCGGGTGAGATCGCCAAGGGGTATCCCTCCCTTCAGGAATTCAGCAGGCGTCCACGGCAAGGTGCAGAGATTTATTGGATTGAGATGGCTCTCTATTTGTACCCATAATTTGGTGTAGGATTGGTGGAACCAGTTAAGTATATGCGTGAGTACTGCTGCTCTATAGTATATAGAGGCATCTGGAGCTCCAGCTCCACCACGAATCTTGGGGAGCGATAGAGTCTCATAGCGTATCCGAGGATGAGCCCCCCTCCAGATAAAGGAGGAAAACAGTTGATGGAGCTTCTTAAAGAACCAGAAGGGTATGGAAATGGGAACTGTCTGGAACAAACAGAGAAACCGAGGGAGGATGTCCATTTTTAGAGCATTCAACCTGCCTAGCCATGATAGGCGTTTCTTCATGTAGTTTGAGAGATCTGTCTTGGTTCTAAGAAGAAGGGGAGTGAAGTTCAGGGTGAACAATTGGGACCCTTCTGTGGGTATTTGGATTCTGAGGTAACTGATGGAAGTGGAACCTGTTTTAAAGGGAAACATAGTGGAGACTTGGCAGAGGACTTCCTGGGACTGTGAGATGTTCACGATTTCGGACTTGAGTATGATTCCCTTTGAAGTTACTCGGCTTCCCAAACCTTGTGAATTCCCACATTATATGTGGTAAGGATAGATGGGGTTGGGTTACAAACATTAACAGGTGATCTGCAAAGAGAGCCAGTTTGGAATGAGTGGTGCCTACCGATACACCTGAGATGTTGGGTTATTGCGCAAAGCAATTGCCAGGTGTTCCATGACAAGGACATAAAGAAGGGGAGATAGAGGACAGCCTTGTCATGTCCCATTGTGGATGGAAAATGTAGGGGACAATGAGCAATTCACCCGAATTCTAGCGGAGGGAGAGGAGTAGAGGGGCATGATTCGGGATAGCATATTGGGACCCAGACCTATCTGCGCCAGAGACATCTGAAGGAATTGCCAGTTGACCCGATCAAATGCTTTTTCTGCATCGACCGTCAAGAGGCATAGAGGGACATAATGGGTGCGAGCAAAGTCAGTAAGAAGCAGGGTTTTCAGGGTGTTGTCCCTTGCCTCGTGACCACTTACAAAACCCACCTGATCCAGGTGTTTGAGGTGGGGGAGCAGCGGCTGCAATATATATTTTAAGTCTACTCTAATTAATGATATGGGCCTATAATTAGCACACAAAGTTGCGTCCTTATCTGGTTTTGGGATAATGGCAATGTGGGCTTTGTGGAGGAAATGCAGAGCCTTCTGATAAGGAACTGAACACCTTAGCTAAGAAGGGGGTCAGTAGGGGAGCAAATATTTTGTAGAATTTAGGAGTGAAAGCATCGGCACCCAGGCTTTTACTGGATGGGGTGGCCGCTATCGCTCCTACGACCTTGTCTGCTGTAATTACCTTTTCCAGCTCTTCTACAGTATCGCCATCCAATGTAGGGAGCTCTGTTTCCTCAATATAAGACTGTCTATCAGTCTCAGAGGTAAGGGCGGGGATAGAAGAAACACCAGACAGTAGATTGTATAGTGTTTAGTAGAAATCTCGGAATGTTTGTGACATCTTAGAGGGCTCACTGATCATTTCCCCAGATGGGGCCCGAATATGGGGTATAAATGTGGAAGACGTGTTTGGGTGGAGGCCAAAGATTTACTGCATTTATCTTGGAATTGGTACTGATGTAGGGGAAGTCTGTCTGCATAGGTATGAGCTGAGGCCTCATACAGTTCTTTGAGTTGGGATCGAGCTGTTGACACCTCTGTAAGGGTCACCGCCGTAGGGGCTTGTTTATGTTGGGTCTCGAGGTCTCAAATTTTTTGCATTGTTGACGTTATAGCAGCTGATCGTACCTTTTTCAAGCGGGACCCATCTGAATAAATATTCCTTGCAGGACAGCTTTAAGCGCCTCCCACTGTAAAGGTAGCAGTTTAGTGTCCGAGGCATGATCTGTTAAGAAATTAGAAATGGTTTCCGAAACCTTGTGGGAAAAGTCAGGGTTCGTGAGGAGTGAATCATTCAGCCTCCACGTCCATTCCCTTGCCGGAGTGGACAGGAGCGATAGTGTCAGATAGGTGAGTGGTCAGACCAGACCATTGAGTCTATCTCTCATTCAGGTGACCAATCCAAACAGCTATGATCAATAAGAAAATAGTCGATAAGACTATAAGAGTGATGGACCTGTGAGAAGTGAGTATAGTTGCGATTTTTTGGAAACAGAACCCTCCAAATGTTGATTAGACGGAGGTCATAAATAGCCTGTTTGAATGCCTCAGCTTAGTAAAGGAGATGGATGAGCGAGGGGGTGAGGAGTCTAGGAGTGGATCCAAGGGGGAATTAAAATCTCCGGCTAAGATTAGTTTACCCTCTGCGAATTCCGACAAGATCTTCATGTACCACAGAGCAGACGATATTTGATTAGTATTTGGTAGGTAAAGGTTGGCGATAGTGAACTTCCATGAGGAGAACTTCACGAACACATACCTTCCCTGAGGGTCCTAGAGCTAGTCTATCAGCTCAATCGGAAGCGTTTTGTGGAAGGCAAAAGAAACGCCTATGGTTTTCTGAGAGGGGTTTGTACTGTGGAACCATCTGTTAAAGTACCTGTTGGAGCACGAAGGGGTGGAATTCGTGTGGAAATGAGTTTCCTGTAACTAACACGTTGACCTGTTGTTTATGCACTTGGTAGAGGATTAGCCCTCTTTTAGATGCAATATTGAGGCCATTTCCATTGTAGGAGCAAAATTTCATGCAAGGACGAGATAGTACGGTGTGGGCCATAGTGGAATGAGAAAAAGAAAATCAGAATATAGACAGCAGAGAGAGGAAGAGGGATGGAGAAAGGGAAACTTGTAAGATGACAGAGATATACTAGGACAAAAACTAGGTAGAGGGACACATAAATAAGGACACCTAACAAACTCTAGGGGGTCCACAAGAACGGGACACCACGTGAAAAATCAGGTAATTAGGCACAGTTTGTGCCAAGCCTATTGAGTGTGAGAGGTCGAGGTGGAGAGTCTGAGCCATGAGCCCAGTAGCATAACAGGCATATATAGCTTAATTGAGGCACATCAGTGTAATACATTTAAACAGTAGAACACACATAGGATCGTCTGTGAAGGAGGGTGGCGGTCTGTGTGGGCAAATATCCCTGATCAAGATCGCCCTCTCTTCTTCACAGAGGAGTTATCAATCCATGAAATAACATCATGGGGGGGGGGAAAGTAATAATTTTCAACATATGTTATCCACAGACTCCAACAAAGGCCTTGGAAACAAATCTGAGTATCATTACAAAAATCAGTAACAGTAAGGATTCACATTTTAAGGTGAAACGAATTGGTGTATCAGAAACCGTATACGGAGAGCTATAGGTGCCCACGTGGACAATGGCAAGAGACCGTGGACCCAGCCAGTCCATCTATCGGCACCTCCGCCTGTGTCCAGGCGTGACATTTCCGCTAAACACATAATGATTAAACCAGTGTGGAAAAGTATATTAGAAGCTCAATAATTGCATATCCAAATCAAACATCAGAAATTTTCAGACCCATAGTCTCTCCCAAACCCCAGCTAGGTACAGCACACCAGCAAAGGGCAAGGAGAAGGCCTGACAATTTGTTGCAACATCTACCTTGAGGCATCAGAGCAGGTTAGAAGGAAAATGTAATAAAAAAAAAATAAGGGGGTTCCAAACATCGACCTGTCCAGGAGACAAGAAGTAAGAAGTGTACTGTAATGGTGCTAGTTATGTGAGGAGTGTTGATATGGCTTCATGCAACATCCTAGAGTTGCCTTAATCTTTCGGTGAAGTAGGCTGACGTATTCTAGGGCCTATAGAATGTGGTCTATCTTGGATGCCTACGTCGTTGTGGGAGAGGGTCCTGTGCTTTCACCCTGGTGCGGTCATCTGGTGGGTCCAACCAGTTCGGTACTTCAGTTGGGTCCTGCTCCAGAAAGAGAAAGAAGGCTGGGAGTTGATCAGGGTCAGAAAGGACAAATTTATGCTCAGCCCTGGTCACCTTAATACTGAAGAGATGTCCCCATGTGTAAGTTGCTCCGGCTTTACATATCAGGTCTAGCAGTGGGCGGAGCATGTGGAGAGTCGTGTGAGACAGGTCTGGGTACAGATTGTTTGCAGAACCATCAAAGTCCATGGGGCCCAAACATATAGATGTTCCCCACTGAAACCAATGCCTGTGGAAGAGAATTCCACATCCTTACCACTCTTATGCCCCGTACACACAGTCGGATTTTCCGACCGTGTGTGGGCTCCATCGGACATTTTCCATCGGATTTTCCGACACACAAAGTTTGAGAGCAGGCTATAAAATCTTCCGACAACAAAATCCGATCGCGTCAATTCTGACCATGTGTGGCCAGTTCCGACGCACAAAGTGCCACACATGCTCATAAGAAATTCCGAGATGGAACAGCTCGGTCTGGTAAAATTAGCGTTCGCAATGGATACAGCACTTTCGTCACGCTGCAATGTAAAAAATGGTTTAATACAGCGCACTCTCTTCTTTATAATGTGAGAAGAATGAAGTAGTTTTGCTGCTTATATTCACACACACTTCTCACAAACTTCTTTTATTATTTATCGGGATTCCCTCAATATATTTTGATTTGTCACATCTGTCACCGTTTTTTTTTTTGTTTGTTTTTAATTGTAAAAAAATTTTTTTCAAGGCGGTTTTTTTTTGTAATTTTTTTTTAAGGAAAACACACATAGGCGAGTATAATTGAACCAAAAATTCCTTTATTAAGGGCTCACAACCAAACAAAGAGGGAGGCAACACTGGAGAAACAGCTGAAATTGGTGAAGCCTTTGGCCCCCAGGGCAGACATCAATTATTTTACTGCAAAATTGGTGGCCTGAGGAGTCCATATCTAAGGGAGTGCAGTCTGGTCCAGAAGTCCCAGAGATCCTGAAAGCAGCAGATGACATCTGTGTCCCCAGGCTGTGGTCATACAAGAGGCTGCATCTTTTGTCAGACCAGACTGAACCCAGGTCATCACTCTCTGGTCTTCCTTCCACGCTTCCTTCCACGCTGTGGCTGTGGTGGTGGAGTTGTGGCAGCAGGAGGAGGAGGAGGAGGAGGAGGATGGTCCAACTCAATCACGTCTGTATTGGGTGTGATTTCGCCACTCACCCCCTTAGTTAGGACTTTATAAATAAGTTTCTCACACATGAGGCATTGGCCCTCCTGCATGCCCTTCAGTTTGGTGGCAGCCATGCAGGCAAAGGCCTCTTCAGGAGTGGGTAAGGCTCTGAGGGACGCAGAAGCCTCCTGAATGAGACTGAGCGCTGAATCCTGCATGTGAGTCCCCTTCCTGGGTCTTTTGTATGGAAGGCGGAGGGGAAGAACCTGCGATTCTGTCAGGCTCCGACTGGTCCCAGGCTTCTCCTGGCTGCAACTTAGCCCCGCCTCCTCCTGGCTGCCACTAACCCCCGCCTCCTCCTGGCTGCCACATTCCACAGTCTCCTCCTGTGTGCCACATTCCAGAGCCTCGTCCTGGCTGAGGTCTTCCTGTGTATGAAAAAGGGACATAGTTTGAGTTTTTGATTCATCAATCACACACAATTTTCACCTCATGACTGTTGCAAATTGAATGTTAAGAAATATAACTGATGATCATTCTGAGCCCAGCATTTTTCATTCTTGTCCCAAATATTTTTGCCCACTACTGTCTATTGATATGTAAAACACTTTAATAAATCAGCAATTAGTGATTAATAATAACATCTAGTAAAGATCATTTATTTCTTGAGCAGAAATCTGTAGAACAATGCTATACCTGACTCCATCTGGGCTCCTCCACTTCTTCCTGGCTGGAAGTCCCAGGTTGGACATCGGAAGTCTCAGCTGGGGTGGAAGGGAGAGTGGAAGGAAGGGTTGAGAGGGATTCCCTGACTCCAGTCTGGTCTGACAGAAATCGCAGTCTCTCATAGTACCACTGGGGACATAAACGTCATCTGCTGCAGCTCTTGATCTCTGTGAATCTGTGACCTTCTTGTGCTCCCTAAGATAGGTGCTCCTCAGGCCACCAATTTTGGTTTTTAAATAGGGGATGGTTGCCGTGGGGGACCACCGGCTTCACCAACTCCAGCAGTTTCTCCAGCGCTGCCTGCCTCTTTTGTTTATTATTATAATGTGGATGTTTCACCTGCCACAGACAGGGCAGCTCCCTGTACTTGTCTATGAACAGGGGGAGGAAGTTGTGGTCATTGAAGCCATCCATTTTATCTGCAAGACACAACACAAGACAAACCCTAATGTCAGGCAAAACTCTCCTAATCTTGTTACAATATAGGCCTCAATCTAGAAGCAGTATAGGCCCAAGTTTAGATCTTACCTTCGTTATCACGATCGGCGCCTCCGATACTCCTTCCTCTGCTCACAGATCGTATGTACTACACACGCGTGTTACGCTTTATACACACTGCGCATGCGTGTAACTCCACCCACCCCTGACGTTCTTTCTAGTCTATTCCCCGCCCCTTTTCGTTCGGCGCAGTGGGGGAAGAGCACATGGCGGAGACACAGCAGGTGCATGCTAATTATAGCAACGAGGAGGAGGGGGAGGAAAGCCCAGAGCCGGAAACGTCTGGATCCAGAAGGAGAAGATTTAAGGCCTCCAATATGTCCTTTGGGGAGATGTTGGAGATGGTCGACATCCTGAAGAGGGCCGACTATGATGGAAAGTATGGACCTTACCCCAACCCCAATGTCCGAAAGGCCAAGATAATGGCGAAAGTGGTCAAAAGTCTGCACCGGAATTTTGGGGTACGACGATCGAAAGATCAGCTCAGGAAGCGGTGGTCGGACCTGAAATTAAGAGAGCATGAGCAGTACCGAAAGATCCGGAGAGTGCTGCAAAAAAGTAAGTAGTTGTGCTGTGTTCCTATTCTTTTTGTGTTTATTACGTTCGTGCTGCTCCATGTGCTTTTCTTAACTGTTGTACAGTTTAAAATGGCAACTTTCATGTTCATTGGCACATTATTCGTTCGTATCAAACATTTTTCTTTCGGCCTATAAAACACCATTGTTTTGGCCATATGCATTTGACCACATTTTTAGGGCCTACTTGTATGAAAATAATTTGGTTGTGTAGATGGGTTTGTTACTAGAATGAAATGCAAACTCGATTCTATGTAAGGAGAGGATACTCAGCAGCAGTTTTCACATCTGGACACTGGAGCACTAGTGTGGGACACAAGAACACCCTTTTTATTAGGGGCCCACACAGGTGCTCCAGTGTATACTTTAGGGGTGTCTCCAGCTGTGAAGCTTGGACAAAACAGGTAAAGTATTGAAGCTTGGCAAAAGACACTAAAAATTCAACATCTTGGAACTCTCCCAAAACAGACAGACAATTGTACCCCACTTCCAAGCAATGTTTCATATTTATAGTTCTGCCATCAAATATCTGTGTGTTAAGTATACCATTTTTTTTTTTTACATAGGGGAGAAAAGACTCGGAGGACAGCCCTCATGCGAGGAGACCAGAAGAAGGAGGAGGAGAAGGAAGACGTGGTGGAACTAGTCACCACAACAGTGTCTGCGACCACAGGCTCAGGTAAGAGATGGATGCCGGCATATTTATAATACATGCTTTTTTTTGGTTTCTATCTTTTTAGGTGATCGTGATGTTGTGGATCCAGGGCATTTCACCTCGGAAAGTGCACAGATCCTGATTGGGGAGATCATGGGGTGTAATGTTGCATTGGAAAATATCAAGAAAAACATCAATGATGTTATTCAAAAAAATAAGAACATCATTGATGTTTTGGGGAGAGTTTAAAACCCTTCCAAATCCCTTTCTTTTATGGTGTGCTACAATTTTTAAATTTTTTGTCGAATTGTAGAAAAGCCAAATTTTGAAGAGGCACACAGTGTGTCAACATGTGCTATCTGCCATCACGGGAGATCAATGGACGCGTTTTGGGGGTGCAACCCCTTCCTCAATAATAAAGTAGCTGACAGGAAGGGGTTGCTCCCCCAAAACACATCCCTTGATCCCCCGTGATGGCAGCTAGCACATGTTGACATTCGTAAATTGGTGTGCATCTTCAAAATTTGGCTTTTCCTGGGGTGACTTCACCCCATCTGAACGCAATATCAAACATAGTTCCTAAATACTCATGTCTGATATTGCCTTCAAGTTCTACCAAATGTGAAGTTTGTAAGTTCAAGATTTGTGTCTTTCTTGTTGGTTTGAAACATGCCTGTTTTATCTTAAATGGACATTTCTACTTTTTCTAATGGCACCCCAAAAATTGTTATACAACAAACATGTTGGTTTGTTTTAAAAACCTTGTCAAAATGCACATGTGATTGTGCAGGTATTAAAAAGATTGTTAATCAAGAATGTGTGGATAATTGTCTCAACGCTCCAACACTTTTGTGGTGCTCTCATTGCTGTTTTCTGTGACAATGGGGGTTATTTCCTAGGGGCAAATCCACTTGTAGTGCAAAGTGTCTTTGCCTTTAGTAAATAACACCCAAGAGTGCTTTGTAAGGTTACACAATCACGCCATTTTCAGGACTCCACACATTTCTGTCAGAGTCAGCTAAAACCAACAAAACCAATAAATGTCACCAAAGATTTGCTTAATGTTTTTTTTATTTGATAAAGGTTTCACACATTGTCTGGCATATTGATAGCCCCCCTACCCACAAAGTATTCAAGGTATCTTAGCCGGACATCACGGGCACTCAGGGAGGGCAAGCCAGGACGGCCACTTTCAAGCGCCCTCAGGGTTGGTTCATTTTGAATTCCGGCTTCAGGCCCAACCAAGCCAGCATAGTTGGCAGAATGTTGCCGTAGAACACAGCACGCCAGGATAATGTGATTCAGTTTGTACTCCGCCATATGTATGGGTGTAAGAAATAGGCGGAACCGGCTGGCCATGATTCCAAACGTGTTTTCCACCACTCTCCTGGCTCTGGCCAGCCGGTAATTAAAAACCCTCTGGTCCGGGGTGAGGGTCCTCATCGGGAATGGCCGCATAAGATGGTCCCCCAGCGCAAAAGCTTCATCCGCCATGAAGACGAATGGGAGTCCTTCCACATTGTCTTCTGGAGGTGGCAAGTCAAAGCTGGCATTCTGGAGACGCCTGTAGAACTCGGTCTGGGCGATGACTCCACCATCGGACATCCGGCCATTCTTCCCCACATCAACATACAGAAATTCATAAGTAGCCGACACCACCGCCAACATCACAATACTATTGAACCCCTTATAATTATAATAGTACGACCCCGAGTTGGGTGGTGGGATGATGTGGACGTGTTTCCCATCAATTGCCCCTCCGCAGTTAGGAAAGTCCCACCGCTGGGCAAAGTGGGAGGCCACAGTCTGCCATTCCTGTGGCGTGGAAGGAAACTGTTGAGGAAAACAAAAAAAAATTAGGCTTTTTGCACATAAACATGGAAAGCAGATTAGACACAAACATTCTTGGCCAACATCAAGATAACATTGATTTATGGGAATTTTTAAAGACCAAAGTATAAGGTACACCTATCATATTCCCCACCCCCCTCTCATGGGCCATTTCTAACATTATAGGGGGGGGGGGGCTCTTGGACAGGTAACCCTCTCCACTTCATTGAGAGATGAGTGCCTAAATAATGTGTATTACTTGGAACAGCCCCTCCTTAGTTATACTATTGGCAGCCCACTGGACAGGTAAGAAGTGTCATAATACAAAGATATAAATACACACTGTACACATTTGAGCACATTTGGACATTCTGCTATTACCTATCAAGATAATAATAGGATACAAAAACTTGAAACAGTACCATTTGAAAGTATACAGGCAGGCCCTTGCACTACATGCTTTGGGGAATTCATCCATACATCTGAGCACAAAAGAGATGGGTATAGTGTGTATGGGTTTGGCAAAGTCAGCAGATAGATGATTGAGGATAGATAGAGAATTGGTATCAGCTGACTTAGCAGTTGGGGGGAAGGAGGGTTCCAAATGATTTGGGGACCCCCCAAAAAAAGCCTCTGGCACACCGCCTGAATTTAAAGCACAAATCACATTTAAAAACATTTTAGGGGGTGTTTGGGGTAAAGCACTACTATGGAGCTGATAAAATACATTGTTAAGGGACTACATGAGGTGAATATAGGGACAGGAGACCATGCTGGGGAAGTAAGTGAAGGCAAATAAGTATGAAGGACCAAAAAAAAAAAAAATTACATAAAAATCCAGCATGCATGAGAACAAAGGGGACATTCACAGCATATTCCAATCATGGTAATTAGGGAATGAGGAAAGAAATACAATATATTAGCAAACATTAAATACAATAAAATGTGATGTTAAAGGATAAAAATCTTACCTTAAGCAGAACAGGTCTCTGGGATAATGATACCCAGAGCCTGAGAGGAGATGCCTGTCGAGAACTTTAAGTCCTGCAGGCTTCTCCCTGTCGCCAAGTACCGCAGGGTGGTGACGAGCCTCTGCTCCGGAGTGATGGCTTGCCTCATGCAGGTATCCTGCCTGCGGATATAGGGGGTCAGCAAAGCCAACAAACGGTGAAATACGTCATCCGGAGAAAGTTCCTGAAATCATCAGGATTATTCTCACGGATCTCACGGGGCAAAGGCATGTGACAGAATTGGTCACGCTGGAGCAACCAATTCTTGGTCCATGAACTCCTCCCCACCCTGTTCATGGACTGGACTTGTGTCAAGGTCAGGACCCCAACACCAAGCCCCCGCACAGCACGAACTCTATAAGGAGTACGTATACGTAACATGGCTAGAAAACGGTCGGCTGCTCAGAACGAAGTTACAGAACGCACTGAAGAACAGCAAGACCTGTGAAGAGTGACCTGAAAAACAGTAACGAACGAACAAGAACACAATGACAGTCACACGGAGCTTGCTTGCACGCACTGAAGAGCAGATACAAACCCACAAGTACAAACTGAACAGCAGAAAAAGATCTGAAAACCACGAGTCTGAAAAAGCGCGAATCGTCTCTCACCAAACTTTTACTAACACGAGATTAGCAAAAGGAGCCCAAAGGGTGCCGCGCTTGGTTCTGAACTGGCCTTTTCTAGTCTCGTCGTACGTGGTTTACGTCACCGCGTTCTTGGCGATGGGAAATTCCGACAACTTTGTGCGACCGTGTGTACGCAAAACAAGTTTGAGCCAACATCCGTCGGAAAAAATCCTAGGATTTTGTTGTCGGAATGTCCGATCAATGTCTGATCGTGTGTATGGGGCATTACAGTAAAGAACCTTCTATGCAGTTTAAGGTTTAACCGATTCTCTTCTAATTTTAGTGAATGGCCACGTGTCTTTATAAATCCCCTTTTGCGGAAAAGTTTTATCCCTATTGTGGGGTCACCAGTACGTTATTTGTACATTGAATTCATACCCCCTCTCAAGCGTCTCTTCTTCAGATAGAATAAGTTCAGTGCTCGTAACCTTTCCTCATAAATAAGGTCCTCCAAGCCCTTTATTAGCTTTGTTGCCCTTCTCTGGACTCTCTCCAGTTCCAGCACATCCTTCCTGAGGACTGATGTCCAGAACTGGATGGCATACTCCAGGTGCGGCGGGACCAGAGTCTTGTAGAGTGGGAGAATTATCATTTTATCTGTGGAGTTAATCCCCTTTTTATTGCATGCCAATATTCTGTTTGCTTTGCTTGCAGCAGCTTGGCATTGCATGCCATTGCTGAGCCTATCATCTACTGTATTTGCATTAGTTCTTAATGAGGTGACAGTTCTGTGAGCACGGAGTGGTTGCACAGATGGGGAAAGTGAAGTGTTTTTTTTTTCTGTAAAGATGCACATGAATGCTTCTCAAATAGAAGAAGATGGTTGGCATTTGTCACATTTGAAGACTGGATTTGGTTCAGCTTACTTTATGAACTCACTCAATATGTTATTTGCACTATTCATTGGATTTTGATATATGGAATTGATGGAATGATTTTACACTACTGTTTGATATTACTATTGCTTTATCTGGTTATAACCACACTGTCTGATTATTATTCTGATGCTGCGCAATCCCACATTACACTTTATTATCACTGCCAATGTGGGAACACAATAGGGGCTGCAGCAACCAATACACACTGACACTAACTGGCATTAACAGTGGCACTAACTGCCACCAACTAACTGACACTGCCACCAACAATGACACTGATACTTGCACAAACTGACACATATACTGACACTAATGCCGTGTACACACGGGCGGACTTTTCAGCATCAAACGTCCGACAGTCTTTCCGACGGACTTTCGACAGAATTACTGTGGACTTTCGAGTGACTGGACTTGCCCACACACAAACGGATTAAAGTCCGTTCGAAAGTCCATTCATTTGAACGTAATGACGTACGAAGGGACTAGAATAAGGAAGTTCATAGCCGGTAGCCAATAGCTGCCCTTGCATCGTTTTTTGACCGTCGGATTAGCATACAGACGAACGTATTTTTCTATCGGACTCGTGTCCGTCGGAAAGATTTGAAACATGTTCTAAATCTAAAGTCCGTCTGATTTTTCAACAGAAAAGCCCACACACGATCGGATTGTCCGGCGGATTCATTCCGTCTGACCTTTGCTGTCGAAAAGTCCGCCCATGTGTACACAGCATTACACTCCCTAAGCAAGTTCAAGCCCTAAACTAGTTCATCTTTATTATTTATTATTGTTTTTCAACAGACCTTTTTCAGTACAGACTTTTGCCCTACTTCCTGTACAAACACAGAAAGACATGTATGTGGCATCCAGGAGTAAAGCCCATATATGTGTTCTTCAGTTGTAAAGCGGTTAAAGGCTCCCACCGTCTGACAGTTCTTAAATAACTAAGGGGTGGGGCCACCTAATGACGTAACTGGGTGATCCCGCCCCCTTGTGACGACATCAACCCAGCATGCCCCAGGTTGATAGCCTGCTGGGCTACATGCTCGGATAAGGGTATGGGCCATTTAAAAAAAAATGTGGGTGCGGGGGTTATAGAAAAAAAAATATAGGTGTGAACCTAGCCTTAGGAGGCTATGTATTTTTAATTGTACACTTGTCCTTTTACTAGTCCCAGCAGGGGGCAGGGCACAAAAGGGTGGCTCCAAAGGGCCCTTAAAGGAAAAGCCATCCTGAAACTGGAAAATGGCACAAGCACTGATAGGACCAGCTAAAGCAGGAGATAAGAAGAATGTTTGAAGAACAAGAGGCAGCCTGTAAGGTAAAGCTGGCCATACACTAATTTAAATTTGTCTTGTTGAGCAGATATTGGCAGAATTCGATTAGTGTATGGCAGTCCCTTCTCAACATAAGTCAATTGTTTTAATGACTTCTGTCAAAGGGACATGTTGGAAATGTTGTTCTCAATTAGCAGCTGCAACCGCTGATCAGTGTATTCTGACAGTGGTGGGTGCAGCTGTCAGAATACAATGTTACATTTTTATAAATATTTTATTCTATCTTTTCATGTGAAAACACTGAAGAAATTACACTTTGCTACAATGTAAAGTAGTGAGTGTACAGCTTGTATAACAGTGTAAATTTGCTGTCCCCGCAAAATAATGCAACACACAGCCATTAATGTCTAAACCGCTGGCAACAAAAGTACATTGCTGGCCTCTTCCGGCTACAGAGTGTGCCCCCCTCAGACTCCCACTGTGATTATACACAGCAGGATTTTGTCAGCTGGTACCGGCTAGGGATGAGCTCGATGTTTGTGTCGAACATAAGTTTGACTCGAACATCTGGTGTTCGCCCGTTCGCAGAACACCGAAAACATTATGGGGTGTTCACGGGAAATGCGAGCGCCGCGGAACACCCTATAATGCACTGCGAGATTGCAGTGCATTGCTGTATGATGATTCGCCAAAGCATGCACCTGACTTGCATGCTTTGGCCAATCACAGCATGCTCTGCTGAGAGAGCCATAATTGGCCAAAGGCAGGGTGCCTTTGGCCAATCATGGCTCAGGGGGACTAAGTCCACGCCCCACACTATATAAGGCTGCTTACACGGCGGCCATGTGTAGTGTTGTTGGTATGAACAGAGAGATAGCTTGAGTTAAATTATATATATATTATATACTATATATTCAGTGTTTATGCGATATTCAGTCAGTGCAGGCAGTCTTTAATTAATATATATATATATATATATATATATATATATATATATATATATACAGTCTCGTGTGTATATATATATATTCTTTGTAGCATTCTTTGTAGCCTATATCTACAGTGCATTCGGTGGTGTACTGTTTCTACTACACTTCTGGTGGTGTACACAGTATACAATACAGTGCAGCCGTAGTACAGTTTCTTATACAGCGAAGGTGGTGTACTCAGTATCTAATACAGTGTGTACAGTTTCTACTACACTTCTGGTGGTGTACACAGTATAAAATACAGTGCAGCCGTTGTACAGTTTCTAATACAGTGCAGGCAGTGTACACAGTATCTAATACAGTATGTACAGTTTCTACTACTTTTCTGGTGGTGTACACAGTCTCTAATACAGTGTGTACAGTTTCTAATACACTTCAGGCGGTGTACACAGTATCTAATACAGTGTGTACAGTTTCTGCTACTTTTCTGGTGGTGTACACAGTATCTAATACAGTGTGTACAGTTTCTACTACACTTCTGGTGGTGTACACAGTATAAAATACAGTGCAGACATTGTACAGTTTCTAATACAGTGCAGGCGGTGTACACAGTATCTAATACAGTGTGTACAGTTTCTACTACTTTTCTGGTGGTGTACACAGTATCTAATACAGTGTGTACAGTTTATACGACACTTCTAGTGGTGTACACAGTATACTATACAGTGCAGCTGGTGTACACAGTATCTAATACAGTGTGTATAGTTTCTACTACACTTCTGGTGGTGTACACAGTACACAATACAGTGCAGCCATGGTACAGTTTCCAATACAGTGCAGGCGGTGTACACAGTATTTAATACAGTGTGTACAGTTTCTACTACACTTCTGGTGGTGTACACAGTATAACACACAGTGCAGCTGTTGTATATTTTCTACTACTCCATATAGATCTGGAAGATTTGAGTCCAAAACGGAGGAAGCACATCGCATTCCCACCAGATGTGACTGTACGTACCCTTCGCTGAATTACATCTCCAACAGATGTCGGTGGTTGATGGGAACATGATCCTGAGATTGGTTGGCACTCGATACCACCTAGATACCAATTTATAATTTTTTCTTGAGTGTAGATGGCTGGTTTGTGGGTAAAGAGAAAGGCCTTACCCCACTTTGCTTCTGTTATATCTCTCCCGAGTTCCTCTGACCAAACTTTAATATATTAAGGTAGGGTATCATGGGTATGATCTATAATCAGTTTGTAGATCAGTGAAAGGGTATGACGGGGAGTTTCAGACAATGTACAAAGCTGCTCGAAGCCAGTCAGGGGTCTGTGTATTTGTTTGGAGTCGTGTAGTTTTTTGCAGTAGGATGTCAAGTGCAGGTGAGTTAGCCACGTTACGTTGCAGATTGTGTCGTTTTGGTCTGACACGAAGGTGCCAAGGGTGCTGTTAACAAATTGTTATGCTGTAGGCCATGAAGCTCTGTTATAGGTATCTATGATGTGGGTTGAACTGCCCTCTGGGAGGGCCGGATTGTCAAATAGGGGTGTGAGGGGGCTCGGTTCAGAGAAGAGCGAGTAGCTCTCTTTTCTATGGTACCAGATTGCCAGGGCATCCTTGGTCAGGGGGGACAAGCTAGAAAGAGATTTGTGAGTCCGTTCATAACCCCACAGTAGTGCCCGGAGGTCGGCTGTGGATAGGTCTTGTTCCACCAAGGTGGAGGCTTTGATCAGAGGGTGGGGAAACCATTCCAGGATACGGGAGACGACTACTGCTGAAGTATGATATAGTTCAAAATCTGTAAGGCCTGTCCCGCCTTTAGAGGTGGGAGCGCATAGGAGCTTGTTTCAATATGGGGTGGTTTCCCCTCCACACAAATTGGATTGCCATAGAACGGAGGGTACGGAAGAATGCGGATGGGAGAGCAATATGGAGGGCCTGAAATAAATATAGTAGTTTGGGGAGTATGTCCATTTTCAGTGCGTTCATACTACCAAACCAGGACATTGGTAAGTCCATTCGGTTTTTGGTGAGGCGTCTGAGTTTTGTGAGTAGTGGGCTAAAATTCAGGGCGTATATCTCCGATGTTTCTTTTGGGATAGCTGTTCCCGGGTATTAATTGGAGTTTGTCTGCCATTGGAATGAGAAATTGGCCTTAAAGTGGATGTAAACCCAATGTCATCCTTTCTAAACTACTGCCATAGGGGTTATCTATAAGGATATACATGCCTCCTGCATGTATCTTTACCTGTCAAATGTCTCCCCTCCGTCTGTTATGAGACCCGAAAAACTGCATATTCTGTGGGTGGGTCTGTTGTCGAGCTCGGTGGGTGGAGTCGTGATGTCAGTAGACTCCCCTCTCACCTCTACACTACCCTTGTCAATATGCATTTCTCCTGTGTATTTCTTACACTGAACTTCTGCTATGATCTCTAACATCCAGTGAAAAGACAGGAAAGTAACCACATGACTTCAGCATGCCAAATCATGCTGAGGTGTGGAACAGCCAATCCTTGCAGAGCTGCTGAAGAAAGGAGTGGGGGTGGGAATTAAAAAATAATGCATGTCTTAGGCTAGTACATGAGATATGTAAATCATCTGTCACTCACAGGATTTGACAAAGTTTTTCTCTGTCAAGATTTATCTCACTGAACAATAAAAGAGGATTGCTCAGAGCTGGATTAACTCTTTGTGGCAATACTGGGCTCAAATGATAGGAAATCTTACATTATGACATCAAAAAAAAAAAAAAAATTTCGGGTTTACATCCACTTTAAGAGAAGAAAGGGTGGATTGCGTCAGGGAAAGGTTCAGTGCTTCTGTTTTGGAGACGTTTAGTTTATAGTTACTAAAACTACCAAACCGATTGATCTCAGCGAGTATGGATGGTACACTAATATGGGGTTGAGTCACATAGAGAAGCAGATCGTCGTGTAGAGGGAAAGTTTACATTGGAGGGAAGGGGTTTGTATACCCCGTATGTCAGGATTTGCTCTAATAGCTTGGGCTAAGTGTTCTATTACTAGGGCGAACAGGAGTGGGGAAAGGGGGCAGCCTTGTCTGGTGCCATTAGCTATTGTAAGTTTTTCTGATTGGATACCATTTACTAAAATCGTGGCAGAGGGTTTGGAGTATAGGGACATGATGCGTGAAAGCATTCTCGGGCCTAGTCCTATTTGGGAAAGGGTGGCTTGGAGAAAGGGCCAGCTGACCCTGTCAAAAGCCTTCTCCGCATCACAGGAGAGAAGGCAGGTCGGTATATGGTTGCGTTGGGCGTATGCTATGAGGTGAATGGTTTTGGTGGTGTTGTCCCTGGCTTCGCGACCAGGGACAAAACCCACTTGGTCTCTATGTATAATGTCGGGTAGTAAGGGTGAGAAGCGTGAGGAGAACCCATTTTTAAGATTTTTTATGGCGACTTGGAAGTCAGTCTCAGACAGGGCAGATTCTAAGTCCTCTGCATCCGAGGCTGGAATGGTTGGGAGTGCAGTTTCCTGAATATATGAGGACAGGTCAAGTGTTGGGTTACCCAAATTGGGTCTGAGTGGCGGTGTCTGGGGAGTGAGATTATATAAGATGGCGTAGTAGTGACGGAATTCTTTGGCTATAGCTGAGTTATTCTGTATTTTACCTGTGGTGGAAGAATTGATAAAGGGAATTGGTTTCCGGGTCTACCGAGGCTGGAGAGTATTTGCTAAGTGTCTGCCACACTTATTGGCTTGCGAGTAGTGGGTGAATCGCCCCTTATCTCTCGCCACCATAGAACGTTCTGCAAAAATCTGCAGGTCTCTCCTGGCATTAGTGAGGTCTAATTGTAATTTGTCATCGGGGGATCATTTATGTGACTCTTCCAGGGTGGCTATCATGGCTAGGAGACATGTAATGTCTGCTGTACGGGCACGCTTAAGGTGGGAGCCGTGCTGGATGAATTTACCCCTAAGGACACATTTAAGAGCCTCCCATTTCGTAAGGGGGTTGGTGTCGTCATGGGCATGGTCTGATGCAAAGTGTTTGATGGTCTGTATGAGGTCATGGGTGCAGACTGAATCAGATAGTAAGTTGTCATTCAACCTCCAAGTGGCTCTCTTCTTTTGTGTTATGATGCTTCCTAAACTCATGTGTATGGGGGTGTGATCAGACCACAGGGTGAGGCCTATGGAAGTGTTGGAGGAGCAATCTAATAGAGATTGGGAGATGAAGATATAGTCCAGTCTACTGTAAGTAGAGTGTGCAGGGGAATAATATGTGTAGTCTTTAGTGGAGGGATGTAGTATCCTCCAGACGTCCACTAGGGATAAGTCTGATAGAAGTGTATTCATTTTGGTCAGGGAAGCTGGGTAGATTGAGGACTTACCAGTCGAGGTATCGAGGTGAGGTATCAAGGCAGCATTGAGGTCTCCTCCCAGGATCATGTTGGTCGTGCTAAATCTTTTCAGGCGAGAGGTCACAGAGGAGAGAAATTTCAGGTGATCCTGATTTGGAGAATAAACATTGATTATAGTTTAAATCATGTTCATATATGATAATTTTAGAAAAACATATCTCCCTAGTGGATCAATAAGGGTGTCTAGTACATCTGGTGCGAATAAGGCGTGGAATGTGATAGAGACCCCTTTGGACTTTGCTAAGGGGTTTGTACTATGAAACCAGGTGGGGTATTGCTTATGGAGCAGCTATGGAATCGTGTCAGACCTAAAATGATTTTCCTGGAGGAGGAGAATTTGGGTGCCGATTTTATGGAAAATAATATAATATTTGCCTTCTCTTCTCCGGGGTGTTAAGGCCCCTGCAGTTTAGTGAGGAGACTTTCAAGGAGGCTTGTGTTGCCATAGGAGAAATAGTTTGGCCGATAGGCAAAAATTAACATAGGAGAGGCTCGCTGTCTCGAGGAGGGGGATGGATAGGTAGAGAGGTATTAGAGCGACCTCTAGTGGTGAAGAGGTGGAAGGTAAGTATAAGGGAAGGAAAAGAGAGAAAAGCAGAAAAAGAAATAAAAGTAAGAAAACCAGGGCCTCAAAGGCCGCATTAATAACAATGTGATCAGCAGTTTAGCTAAGACCCCCTACGTAGGGGGTCACGGTCAACGCACAGAGGGGCCCGCACACACCGGGCAAAAAAAACAAAAACAAAACTTCTTATGTAAAAATAGCAACTCAGGACCCTGCATTGCTGTGTGCCTTTTACATGGCTGTAGATAGGTATTCAGAAGGTCTAGACCTAGGGGTGTACGTCAGTAACCTGACAGCATGCAGGGTCAACTACCTAGCTTCTAGGTATAACAGTGCAACGGGGGGGGGGACTGGAGGGAACCTGAAATAGAGTGGGAAGCAATGGTTACATGCAGGGATATCTCTCATGTAAAAGGAGGCTATATTACTAGGATTAAAGTCAAAACCTGTATGTATAAAAAGGAGAATATATTAGCAACGAAATGTCCCAACAGAAATGTAACTATAAACCGGGACAGCTTCACTGGTCTGGTGCCTGTGAAGGTAAAAAAAGTTAGTCAGATAACATGTGGTGGAGGTTCATCCATCTGCTGCTTTGGAGGCTTCCGATTTTGAGCGTTTGTTCTTCTTGGACTTCTTTTGCCAGCCAGGTGCAACCGGGAATCCAGGAGTCACTGCGTGGATTGGCCAATCCAGGATGGGGATCTGTGGTAGCTCAAAAGTCCAGAGAAATTTTGGAAGGTCACCCAGTGTGCGGAATGTCGCTGACTTCCCTTCATGGGACGCAAAGAGGTTAAATGGGAAACCCCAGCGGTATTTGATAGGTTTCAGAGCTTGCTGCATGTCCAGGGTCAGCTTGAAGATGTCCGGCAGTAGGGACACTTGGGTGCCGTTGAAGTATATTGCTTCTTGAGTGCGTGCTGCATGCATAATAGCATCTTTAATCGCATAAAAGTGAACTCTGCAGATCACGCCTCTGGGATGTTCCAGGTTTAGATTTTTAGGGCCAAGGGCTCTGTGTACGCGATCTAGTTCCAGGGGGGCTTCTTTATCTTTTTGGAGCAGGTTATTAAATATGGCGATGACTGCGGGGGCCAGCTCTTTGGTTTCCACAGATTCAGGGAGGCCACGGATGCGTATATTGTTACATCTGGCTCTGTTTTCCTGGTCATCTTGGTGGTATATTAATTGCTGAATCTGAAGAGTGTGCTCATGCAAAATGACTACATGTGACAGTAGCGTGGAGGCAGTCTCCTCTTCATTGTGTTCCACATCTTTTAGCTGTTTGTAACATCTCTGCGCAGCTCTGATATCTCCTGCTTGTAAGAGCGTTCAAGTCTCTGTACACATGCTTCAAAATCATGTCTGGTGGGGAGAGCCTTGATATAAGCTTCCATGTCCCAGCTACCAAAAGACGGGTGTGATTCTGGGGAATGACAGGCCGAGTGGACAGATTCGTTTTCTGAGTCTGCAGGAGATCTGGCGCGCTGCCTGGTTTTCATGTGGGGTGTGGAGCGCTGTGAAACAGCTCCTTGTGAGGCCGCATGTGTGCCTGTAGACCGGGTCGGGGGCCATCTTGGATGGGGGGGGGGACGTGCTGAGTTTGTCACCAACAGGTGAAAAAACGGTCAATCTCCCCCTCAGTATGTGGATCGGGGGTACGGAGTCCCTCTACCCCAACTCTCCTGACCATTACCGAACTTTGTGCTGGGTCTAGGAAGCGCTGAGAGCCTTGTTCAGTCTGGCATGTGCGGGAGCTCCAGAAGGATACGTCCTACTGCTCCATGCGCTCGGCCACGCCCCCCGTGTACACAGTATTTAATACAGTATGTACAGTTTCTACTACACTTCCGTGGTGTACACAGTATAAAATACAGTGCAGCCGTTGTACAGTTTCTACTACTTTTCTGGTGGTGTACACAGTATCTAATACAGTGTGTACAGTTTCTACTACACTTCTGGTGGTGTACACAGTATCTAATACAGTGTGTACAGTTTCTACTACTTTTCTGGTGGTGTACACAGTATCTAATACAGTGTGTACAGTTTCTACTACACTTCTGGTGGTGTAAAATAAAATACAGTGCAGCTGTTGTACAGTTTCTAATACAGTGCAGGCGGTATACACAGTATCTAATACAGTATGTACAGTTTCTACTGCTTTTCTGGTGGTGTACACAGTATCTAATACAGTGTGTACAGTTTCTAATACACTTCAGGCGGTGTACACAGTATCTAATACAGTGTATATAGTTTCTACTACTTTTCTGGTTGTGTACACAGTATAAAATACAGTGCAGCCGTAGTACAGTTTCTAATACAGTGCAGGCAGTGTACACAGTATCTAATACAGTGTGTACAGTTTCTACTCCAGTTCTGGTGGTGTACACAGTACACAATACAGTGCACTTGTAGTACAGTTTCTAATACAGTGTGTACAGTTTCTACTACTTTTCTGGTGGTGTGCACAGTATCTAATATAGTGTGTACAGTTTCTAATACACTTCAGGCTATATATATATATATATATATATATATATATATATATATATATATATGCACTCTGAAGTCAGTGTAGCGCAAGGATATGCAATTAGCGGACCTCCAGCTGTTGCAGGACTACGAGGCATGAGGCATAGCAAGACTGTCAAAGCCACAAGCATGACACCCAGAGGCAGAGGCATGATGGGACTTGTAGTTTTGCAACAGCTGGAGGTCCGCTAATTGCATATCCCTGGTGTAGACCATATATACAGTGCATTCGGTGGTGTATAGTTTCTAATATACTTCAGGCAGTGTACACTGTATATGATACAGTGTAGTGTGGTGCTGCAAAACAAAAAATACATCATGTCCGGAAGGCCACCAAGGAGAGGCAGACGCTCACAGGCCAGTAAAAGGGGGCAAGCAGCCTCTGTGTCTACAGTCAACAGTGGTGGTCATGGACATGGTGCATCCTCTGCAAGTGGCCGTGGGGCACACTTGTCCTTTTTTCTGCTGCTGGCCGTGTTATTGAGCCACAACATGCAGAAGAGTTGGTGGAGTGGATAATGAAGCCGTCCTCATCCTCCTCATCCTCTGTCACCCAGGCTCAGAGTAGTTTGCCTTCCAACACAGCTGCCAAAGCGGCCTATTCCACTGGCTTCTTGTCCACAGTCACTCCTTCCGTAGCCCCACCGAATTATTCGACCACAGTGTCGGGTACATGCTGCTGGAGGATGCGCAGCGATTTGAAGGCTCCAATGTTGGTTCCCAGGTTGAGGAAGGGAATAACATCAGCCTAGAGAGAGGGGGTGCCACAGAAGGACAAGAAACTGACAGTCATGTTCCCCAAGCTGCAGCATACTGCCAAGTTTGCTCCAGTGATGAGGAGGAAGGGGATGATGAGGTCACTGACTGTACTTGGGTGCCTGAGAGAAGAAAGGAGGAAAGTGAGGAGGAGGAGGCACAACTCCAACGAGGCAGGATGCCCTCTAGAGGGTAGCTTAAGGGCAGCCACCCTGCAGGTGCAGGGCACTGCTGACTCCCCTCTGACTTTTAAAAGTTCCTTGGTGTGGGCCTTTTTTTGACACGTGTGCAGCAGATCACACCGTTGCTGTTTGCAACCTATGTCTGAAGCGAATCAAGCATGGCCAGAACAGCAGCCACTTGGGCACCACACGCTTGACCAGACAACAGCACTTGAAAGGCCCACATCAAAGTAAAATGCAGACTTCTCCTTGCTCCTCATCTGGGATCTCCAACCCTACTATACCTCCAGTCCTCTCAAAAACCTGCACTGAGAGGAATGAAGGTATAGCAATAGGTGTCCCACGTACTTGCAGCCAATCTGCTAGCAGTACACCACCACTTGATTTTAGCAGGCAAATTTCCCTACCCCAGTTGCTGAACCATTAAAAGAAATTCGGTCCCAGCCATCCACATGCTCAGCGTCTAAATGCTAGCTTGGTCAAATTGGTAGCACTTCAATTGCTGCCTTTTCAGCTGTTAGACTCTGTCCCCTTTCGTGAATTTGTGGAATGTGCTGTTCCTCAGTGGCAGGTTCCAAACGCCATTTCTTTTCACAGAAGGCCATTCTGGCTCTCTACCGGCATGTGGAAGGTAATGTTTTGGCCTCATTGGACAGGGCGGTCAGCAGTAAGGTTCATATTACTTCTGACTCATGGTCCAGCAGGCATGGGCAGGGACATTACCTTTCCTTCACGGTGCACTGGGTAATTATGCTGGCAGTTGGGAAGGATGAAGGACACGGTTCAGTGTTGTTGGAGCTTGTTCCGCCACCACGCCTCCAAAATGCTAGTGGTGATTCTGCCACAGCTCTCTCCTCCACCCCCTCCTCTTCTTCTTCCTCTATGGCCTCTTCTGCAGATTTGTCCTCTGAACCAGCCGAGCACCGTAAGTGTTCAAGGGGCTACACGAGCAGTCAGGCTAAAAGATGCCATGCGGTGCATTATTTGGTCTGGCTAGAGGACAGAAGCCACACTGGGGCAGAGATTCTTTCAGCTCTTCAGGGGCAGGCTCAGAGGTGGTTGACACCACACCAGCTTCAGCCAGGAATAGTTGCATGTGACAATGGTACCAACCTTCTCTCCGCCCTCCGACAGGGACACGACCCATGTTCCCACAACACAGCTAAGATGACCACAATTTTGATCTCTCACCGCTGATAAAGTGGTGGTTGCTTACTCACTGCCACTCCTCTGAATAAGAGGCTCTAGCCGTAGCCAATATAGAGCATACAAAAATATATCTATCCCAGGGAACATCACCAGAGTAGATATCCCAGGAATAAAGATAGCTACTAGTGGCCAGAGGGGGCAATAAAGAAAGGAGCGAGTAAAAATCAATACCAAATTTTATTAAGTTATTAAAACCACAACCATATATAAAACATGTTGCTTCCCAAAGGAAGCTAAAGATGATGGGTCCCTGTGAGCAACCATAAAACGGTATACCAAGTGTACAGATTACAAATGGTGTACCGGTGGAACAGGTAGACTGACAATACACACACAATAACAAACGAACACATGCGGTGCAGGCGCCTATAATGACCCACACATGCATAGAAACTCGCTGGCTAATCGCCAATAACGATAAATTATCAAAATAATGGAGACATACATGGGAGCATGTGTGGCCCCCGGGGGAGCAAAGAGGCTAAATCTGACTATGGTAATGCCACCAAAGATAATTGGGCCACAGAAGATGAACCGTCTGTAAAATAGCAAATTGTGCTGAATTATGGTCCTATTGGGCCATGCTGAAGATAATTAAGGTCACACAATTGCATGCGCATGCAGAAGGCATGTCCTAAAAATGTAAGAAATTCAAAATAGGACTAGTAGTTAGAGCAATGTTCAAATAGCTGTAGGCATGGGTCAAAACCAGTAAGTAGTCAGGCTGTGCTAAAGTGACAGTTGTCATTGGAGAGATAGCCTATATTAAAAAGAATTTCGAATAGTACTGTTCCAAGTGTCTTCTTTGGCCATCACCGATACACAGCTTGCACTGGCCAAATGTCCATCACAACATACTGTCACGGGATCAGAATCAATCCCCAGGCCACACAGTTCGTAACTAGCAGAATTCCAATGCTTAAGTACAGTAAAGTATAAGTAAATGTTGCAGTAATAACGTTACCGCCTTCACTGGTCAATTGAGGCATAATATTCTGTTTTCTAAAAAAACACCTTCAAATTCCCAATTAGTCATTAGACTAATTGCTACCTATAATAAACAGCATGGGACTATCAAAAGCATCTTACAGAAACACTGGCATCTATTACAAATTGATCCCAACCTAAAACCATATGTATCTATAACACCCACTATCACCTTTAGAAAAGCACGTTCACTGAAAGACCATCTTGTAAAAAGTGAATATACGGGTACCTTTCGATCCGATACATGCAAAAGACTTGGAACTTTTACTTGTGGCGGTTGTTCGTGCTGCCGTTATATGAATACACAGACCAAATTCAAATTACCAAATGGCAGAATGTACAGGCCCAGACACTTTGCTAATTGCAAGACTCCTGGAGTCATTTACCTTCTGACATGTCAATGTAAAGGCTTCTATGTCAGAAAAACAAAATTGTAGTTTCACAAAAGAGCGGCACGACATATTACTAGCATGAGGCAGGCGGACCCGGACCTTCCTCTGGGGTGATATGTGCGAGACCATCACACGGGTAAATTTCCCCTTATCCATTTCACCATTCTCGACCGGATTCATCCGGACACGAGGGGTGGTGATTGGAATAAGATCTTGCTCCAGAGGGAGGTCCGTTGGATCGCGAGCCTCAATGCAACTCAATTTCCAGGCTTGAACACTCAAATGAGTTTCCGTCCATTTCTAGACGGTTTTGTATCAGGAGGATGCGAAAAAAAATAACCCAGTATATTAAAACATACTGTATATCCTAAAACTCAACATATCTATGTACGGCATTAATAATATTATATGATAATGTATCAAATATGCTTATGCATTTGACCGCTATTTTGGCCTTTGTTTGTGATGTTCTCCTTACTTTGTCCCCGTTGTTTTACAGTTCCAAGTTTTGCTCTGTATCCATTGATCCTTGTTACTCTTCCACCATGTGCATCCGACCGTGTCCTTACACCCAGACCAATAAAATCATAAAATCATTTGGAGTAGTATGTTTGTGCATATAGATGTATGTTTATAAGACACTTGTTTTTTGATATATAATCTTTCCCCTCATGCCCCGGGTTCTTGTTTTATCCCCACCCGGCGCACGGGGGCCATGTCGTTTCCGTCCTTTGATGGCGGTATGGCATCTTTGCACACTGCAGGTGTGTCCGACTGAGTTTGGACGTGCCATTGCGGTGTTTCGTGCGTCGGTGGGACTTGCTTGCACGGCGCTCCCCCAGCACCCAGGTGCTGGGTCGGCGCCGTGCAGTCTTGTCCCTGGGGCCCCAACATTGGATGTCCCGAGTCCCGAGTCCCCTGTCTTTTTGTAATTCTCTTATTTTCAATATTCTAGTTTTTGATCAGCATTCATTGGTTGTTTGTGTGTTCTTGGTTGCCATGGTGATGGTTAGATCCCCCTCGGCAACCTATTGTACAGCTCTGCTGTCCTCCTTTTTTCCGTCTCTTTGCTCCGCCCCCATATGTCGTCACCGCGTCAGACGTAATGATGCGGTCTCGTAGTCATGACGCAACCCTTTAGTTCCCCCAGGTCGCCACCTGCTCATATCGCCTGCGCACGTCGCACTGTTATGATGCTTGTGCGTCATACGCAACGAGACACATCTACCTTTGCTGACACTGAGGGTGTGGTTTGCACTGCGCAGGCGGCTGCTTAAAAGCTGCTCAGTGTCAGACCATACCTACCAATGCTCATCACGCTTCAACCTTTTGCCTAACACCTGTAAACTTAAACAAGTAAGTAACAAAGAGCTTTATCCTATATCTTCTATCCACTTTTTAATGAAGGAGAGGCAATGCTTTACTATCTCCTTCATTGTAACCTCAACTGTGCCTGCTTGTAGCTACACTGATAGTCCTTTCCTTCCTACTCATTTATTAAGCTGTGTGAAGTTGGCACCCCATGTTTGTAAAACCTGAATAAAAATATACCATTCGTTTGTGCCGCGTTTGTGCTGATTTGTGCCGCAAAAATGAGCGTTTGTGCCGGTTCGGTTTCTGAGATATTAAACATTCAATTTAATGCAAGCCCCGCCCACTTTGCACCCCATGTCCCTGAATTTTAAAAACAAACGCGCCGTTCGTTTGTGCCGCGTTTGTGCTGGTTTGTGCTGCAAAAATAAACGTTTGTGCCGCTTTGGTTGCGGAGATATTGTGCGTTATAGTTGCTGTAACCCCGCCCATTTTGCACCCCATGTTCCTGAATTTTAAAAACAAACGCACCATTCGTTTGTGCCGCGTTTGTGCTGGTTTGTGCCGCAAAAATAAACGTTTGTGCCGCTTTGGTTGAGGAGATATTGTGCGTTATAGTTGCTGTAACCCCGCCCATTTTGCACCCCATGTTCCTGAATTTTAAAAACAAACGCGCCATTCGTTTGTGCCGCGTTTGTGCTGGTTTGTGCCGCAAAAATAAACGTTTGTGCCGCTTTGGTTGCGGAGATATTGTGCGTTATAGTTGCTGTAACACCGCCCATTTTGCACCCCATGTTCCTGAATTTTAAAAACAAACGTGCCATTTGTTTGTGCCGCGTTTGTGCTGGTTTGTGCCGCAAAAATAAACGTTTCTGCCGCTTTGGTTGCGGAGATATTGTGCGTTATAGTTGCTGTAACCCCGCCCACATTGCACCCCATGTCCCTGAATTTTAAAAACAAACGCGCCGTTCGTTTGTGCCGCGTTTGTGCTGGTTTGTGCTGCAAAAATAAACGTTTGTGCCGCTTTGGTTGCGGAGATATTGTGCGTTATAGTTGCTGTAACCCCGCCCATTTTGCACCCCATGTTCCTGAATTTTAAAAACAAACGCACCATTCGTTTGTGCCGCGTTTGTGCTGGTTTGTGCCGCAAAAATAAACGTTTGTGCCGCTTTAGTTGCAGAGATATTGTGCGTTATAGTTGCTGTAACCCCGCCCATTTTGCACCCCATGTTCCTGAATTTTAAAAACAAACGCGCCATTCGTTTGTGCCGCGTTTGTGCTGGTTTGTGCCGCAAAAATAAAAGTTTGTGCCGCTTTGGTTGCGGAGATATTGTGCGTTATGGTTGCTGTAACCCCGCCCATTTTGCACCCCATGTTCCTGAATTTTAAAAACAAACGTGCCATTCATTTGTGCCGCGTTTGTGCTGGTTTGTGCCGCAAAAATAAAACTTTGTGCCGCTTTGGTTGCGGAGATATTGTGCGTTATAGTTGCTGCAACCCCACCCACTTTGCACCCCATGTCCCTGAATTTTAAAAACAAACGTGCCATTCGTTTGTGCCGCGTTTGTGCTGGTTTGTGCCGCAAAAATAAACGTTTGTGCCGCTTTGGTTGCAGAGATATTGTGCGTTATATTTGCTGTAACCCCGCCCATTTTGCACCCCATGTTCCTGAATTTTAAAAACAAACGCGCCATTCGTTTGTGCCGCGTTTGTGCTGGTTTGTGCCGCAAAAATAAAAGTTTGTGCCGCTTTGGTTGCGGAGATATTGTGCGTTATGGTTGCTGTAACCCCGACCACTTTGCACCCCATGTTCCTGAATCTTAAAAACAAACGCGCCATTCGTTTGTGCCACGTTTGTGCTGGTTTGTGCCGCAAAAATAAACGTTTGTGCCGCTTTGGTTGCGGAGATATTGTGCGTTATAGTTGCTGTAACCCCGCCCATTTTGCACCCCATGTTCCTGAATTTTAAAAACAAACACGCCATTCGTTTGTGCCGCGTTTGTGCTGGTTTGTGCCGCAAAAATAAATGTTTGTGCCGCTTTGGTTGCGGAGATATTGTGCGTTATAGTTGCTGTAACCCTGCCCATTTTGCACCCCATGTTCCTGAATTTTAAAAACAAACGTGCCATTCATTTGTGCCGCGTTTGTGCTGGTTTGTGCCGCAAAAATAAAACTTTGTGCCGCTTTGGTTGCGGAGATATTGTGCGTTATAGTTGCTGCAACCCCACCCACTTTGCACCCCATGTCCCTGAATTTTAAAAACAAACGTGCCATTCGTTTGTGCCGCGTTTGTGCTGGTTTGTGCCGCAAAAATAAACGTTTGTGCCGCTTTGGTTGCAGAGATATTGTGCGTTATAGTTGCTGTAACCCCGCCCATTTTGCACCCCATGTTCCTGAATTTTAAAAACAAACGCGCCATTCGTTTGTGCCGCGTTTGTGCTGGTTTGTGCCGCAAAAATAAAAGTTTGTGCCGCTTTGGTTGCGGAGATATTGTGCGTTATGGTTGCTGTAACCCCGCCCACTTTGCACCCCATGTTCCTGAATCTTAAAAACAAACGCGCCATTCGTTTGTGCCGCGTTTGTGCTGGTTTGTGCCGCAAAAATAAACGTTTGTGCCGCTTTGGTTGCGGAGATATTGTGCGTTATAGTTGCTGTAACCCCGCCCATTTTGCACCCCATGTTCCTGAATTTTAAAAACAAACACGCCATTCGTTTGTGCCGCGTTTGTGCTGGTTTGTGCCGCAAAAATAAATGTTTGTGCCGCTTTGGTTGCGGAGATATTGTGCGTTATAGTTGCTGTAACCCTGCCCATTTTGCACCCCATGTTCCTGAATTTTAAAAACAAACGTGCCATTCATTTGTGCCGCGTTTGTGCTGGTTTGTGCCGCAAAAATAAACGTTTGTGCCGCTTTGGTTGCGGAGATATTGTGCGTTATAGTTGCTGCAACCCCGCCCACATTGCACCCCATGTTCCTGAATTTTAAAAACAAACACGCCATTTGTTTTTTGCCGGGTTTATGCTGGTTTGTGTCGTAAAAATAAACGTTTGTGCAGCTTTGGTTGCGGAGATATTGTGCGTTATATGTTGTCAAACCACATTGACTTTACACCTTGTTATTAAAGCTTACATACAGAACCTAAACTCAGCTTGGGTTTCCTTAATGTAAAGCTCCTCCCACTGTACTGGCACTGCACTTCACATTGTACCCTGAAAAAGGCACCTCTGCCAGGTTAGCCCCCCCATATCAAAATTTTTGAAAAAATCTTATGCAGTTTGTTAGATCTTTGTTAGATCAGGGTAGATCAACCGTTGTTTGCGTTAGATCTCACACAGAAGAAGCGATATTAACAGTTATTTGCTGGGGGGGCTAACCCGTCATCAGCCCCCCCTTATCAAAAAATTGACCAAACAGTTAGCTATTTTGGAAGCAATTTGTTGGATCCGGTATGATCAAGTGTTTTTAACGTTAGATCTCACATAATTGGAGACTGATTAAGTGATTAATGTGGGGGGGCTGGCCCCCCCTTATCAAATTTTCGGCCCAAAAATCATTCAGGCTAATAGATATTCGTTAGATCAGGTAAGATCAAGTGGTTTTAAAGTTAGATCTCACATCATTTCAGAGATATTCCACATCAAAATAGAGATATTAGGTGGTACATATGGACGGGCTGGCCCCCCCTTATATTCAGCGCAATGAAAATCACACCCAACTTTTGCTGCGGCGCAAAAACTTTTCCTCAGCTGCGGGGGCCCAACTTATGATCCTGCACACAAGCCCACTGCTTTCAGAAAATACCCCTGACCTGAGCTCATCATTGCACATCCATTCCAGATGCTCGTATGTGACATCACATACATCCCACACATCACATACATCACATACATCCCACACATCCCATACATCACATACATCCCATACATCACATACAAGCACGTGGACTGGATGCGAGAGGTGAATCAGCAGGATGAGTGTGCCAGGACAAGTAGATGTGTCTCATCTCTGCTTCCTTTTACCACTCTGCATATCACACATATCATAGATGAGAAGAGGGTACATTGGTGGGAAAAATGAGCAGGAGGGGTTTAGATGTGGGACAGAAGAACAGGAGGGTACAGCCATGGGGCAGATGTGCAGGGAGGGTTCAGTTTTGGTGCAGATGAGAAGGAGGTTCAGTGGTGGGACAGAAAAGCAGGGGGGGTAGAACAGTGGGGCAAATGTGAAAGGAGGTGTATTGGTGGGACAGATGAGCAGGAGGTTACAGTGGTGGGGCAGGAGAACAGGGGGAACATAGGTGGGGCAGAAGAGCAGGGGGTACAGAGGTGAAACAGATGTGCAGGAGGTACATTAGTAAGGCAGATGAAAAAGTGGGTTACAGTGGTAGGGCAGATGAGAAGGTGATTCAGTAGTAGACAGAAGAACATGGGAATATGGCGGTGGAGCAAATGTGCAGAGAGGTACAGTGGTGGGGCAGATGAGAAAAATGGTACATTGATGGGGTAGATGAGCAGGGGGGTTACAGTGGTGGGGCAGAAGAGCAAGGGGGTACAGTGGTGGTGCAGATGTGCAGAAGGTGCAGTGGTGGGAGGGATGCAAAGGGGGTTCAGCAGTGGGACAGAAAAGCAGGGGGGTACAGTGATGGGGCAGATGAGTGGGGGAGAGGTTTAGTGTTGGGCAAGATGAGAAGGGGGTTACAGTGGTGGGAAAATGAGCAGGAGGGGTTCAGTGTTGGGGCAGATGAGAAGGGGGTTTAGCGGTGGGACAGAAGAGCAGGGGGGTACAGCGGTGGGGCAGATGTGAAAGGAGGTGCATTGGTGGACAGATGAGCAGGGGGTTACAGTGGTTGGGCAGAAGAGCAGGGAGAACAGAGGTGGGGCAGATGTACAGGGGGGTACAGTGGCGGGGCAGAGGAGAAAGGAGGTACATTAGTGGTACAGATGAGCAGGGGGAACAGAGGTGAGACAGATGTGCAGGAGGTACAGTGATGGGGCAGAAGAGAAAGGGGGTTACAGTGGTGGGGCAGATGAGAAAGGGGGTTACAGAGGTGGGGCAGATGAGAAAGGGGGTTACAGAGGTGGGGCAGATGAGAAAGGGGGTTACAGAGGTGGGGCAGATGAGAAAGGGGGTTACAGTGGTGGGGCAGATGAGAAAGGGGGTTACAGAGGTGGGGAAGATGAGCAGGGGGAACAGAGGTGGGACAGATGTGAGGGAGGTACAGTGGTGGGGCAGATGAGAAAGGGGTTTACAGTGGTGGGGCAGATGAGAAAGGGGGTTAGAGAGGTGGGACAGATGAGAAAGGGAGTTACAGTGGTGGGGCAGATGAGCAGATAAGTTCAGTGTTAGGACAGATGAGAAGATGGTTCAGCAGTGAGACAGAAGAGCATGCGGGTACGGTGGTGGGGCAGATTTGCAGGGGGTTACAGTGGTGGGGCAGTTGAGCAGGGGGGTACAGTGGTGGGGCAGATTTGCAGGTGATACAGTGATCTGAGGTGTGAAGGTGTATGAATTGGGGTTGATCTGAGGCGTGAGAGTGCAGGATGTTAATTTCTCACTACTAAAGTAGTTTACAGCATTTACTTTATAAAAAATCCTTTTCGTGATTGAGATTGTGAAGTTGACTTTTTTTGTTATAAAATCGGCATGCTCAATTTCTTTGAAAACATTTTTCGGCACACTGTGCTCAAAAGGCTGCTTACCTCCTGGCCTATCAGTTTTTATTAAAGATGGAAAATGGGCTGTGGAGCAAGACCCACTGTCGCCCAAAACTATTTTCTCATTTTCAATAATCAAAGAAGGTAAGGAAAAAAGGATGGAAAAGGTAAGAGGAGAGAAGGGGGGGGGGTGAAATGGCGTTGGTTCAGGATAACTATGGTGAACGGGCTCTGGAACTTATCTGTGACATTAAGTCCCAAGAAGGGCAGTACCCTCTGCGGAAACGACAAACTGGTTCCATAGTCCCCAAGTGTTAGAGTATTTTTCCTGTTGGTGTTGTGCAGTGAGTACTAGACCTTCCATCTCATTTGGAATGGAGTTTTTATAGAGTTTGGCTCAGATGGAGGAGACATGTAGCAGGAAAAAGCTGGATCACCAGGAACCTTGTATTCCGTAAATTTTTGCGTGGTTTATCTGTCTCCCAGAAGTGAATCAATTTAGGGCACGACCAAAATATGTGAAGTAGTGTTCCTCCATCCCCCTGGCATCTCCAACATTGGTCAGTAGTTGCAGGGTGAGGTACCACCTTGTTAACAGTTTATAGTTGGTCTCTTTAATTTTCGTACAAACCGATGATTTCAACGAAAATCTGAGGACATGTTGTATCTGAGCAGATGTAAATGTACGCCCCAGCTTACTTTCCCATTTGTTCAAGAACGGTAAGTGTGGTTGTTCAGCCGGACAGTTCAAGAGGGCGTATGTTTTGGATAGAGCCTGTGGAAGGGAACCCTCTTTGGAACAGTATGCTTCAAAGGACGTCAGGGGATGATTAAATCCCTGTGGATTAGGCAAAGTATTGAGAAAGTGTTGTAATTGTAGCGCTGTCCACAAGGAAAGTTTGAAGGGCTCATTAGCACTACTGTGGAAGGCCATTGGCCTCCCGTTAGGAAGTGGGATGCCTGGACCCTACCTGTTTGGCTTAGGGTCCGAAAACATTTGGGGTTCCAGACCAGGGAGGAACCACGGTTTTTCTATGATAAGGAGCAATGGGGAATCAGGGAAGAAAGCCGGTTCTGTGTGCTGACCTGGGAGCATATGCGGAGTGTCGTACCCATTATGGGGTGTGACTTCAGCACAGGCGGTAGTTGGTCATAGCACCACAGAGCCCCTGGCAGCAGAATGTCAGTCTAGGCCTGTTCCAGTTGTGCCCACAATTTAGAGCAGCGATGCCAAAATTTATTAATTTTAAGCTACTGCCACAGGGGCCTAACTTCTCATATAAAATAACGAATTGTTATGTATTTATCATAGATTAAATAAAACATCTCACTGATCAAACTGCAACAAGCTTTTATCCCTACTTACATTGCGATTATTACTGATTTCTGCCATGTGCATGCTAGGTTTAATGCAATAATAACTTCATCTAACAATTATCTACTAACTTGGATGTTGTTATTGGCAAAGAATATGAAATCTCTGAAATGATGTGAGATCTTACGTTAAAACCTCTTGATCTTACCGGATCTAACGAATATCTATTAGCCTGAATGATTTTTGGGCCGAAAATTTGATAAGGGGGGGCTAACCCGTCCATATGTACCACCTAATATCTCTATTTTGATGTGGAATATCTCTGAAATGATGTGAGATCTAACGTTAAAACCACTTGATCTTACCGGATCTAACCAATATCTATTAGCCTGAATGATTTTTGGGCCGAAAATTTGATAAGGGGGAGCCAGCCCCCCCCACATTAATCACTTAATCAGTCTCTAATTATGTGAGATCTAACGTTAAAAACACTTGATCATACCGGATCTAACAAATTGCTTCCAAAATAGCTAACTGTTTGGTCAATTTTTTGATAAGGGGGGGCTGATGACGGGTTAGCCCCCCCAGCAAATAACTGTTAATATCGCTTCTTCTGTGTGAGATCTAACGCAAACAACGGTTGATCTAACCTGATCTAACAAAGATCTAACAAACTGCATAAGATTTTTTCAAAAATTTTGATATGGGGGGGCTAACCCGGCAGAGGTGCCTTTTTCAGGGTACAATGTGAAGTGCAGTGCCAGTACAGTGGGAGGAGCTTTACATTAAGGAAACCCAAGCTGAGTTTAGGTTCTGTATGTAAGCTTTAATAACAAGGTGTAAAGTCAATGTGGTTTGACAACATATAACGCACAATATCTCCGCAACCAAAGCTGCACAAACGTTTATTTTTTCGACACAAACCAGCATAAACCCGGCACAAACAAATGGCGCGTTTGTTTTTAAAATTCAGGAACATGGGGTGCAATGTGGGCGGGGTTGCAGCAACTATAACGCACAATATTTCCGTAACCAAAGCGGCACAAACATTTATTTTTGTGGCACAAACCAGCACAAACGCGGCACAAACGAATGGCGCGTTTGTTTTTAAAATTCAGGAACATGGGGTGCAAAATGGGCGGGGTTACAGCAACTATAACGCACAATATCTCCGCAACCAAAGCGGCAGAAACGTTTATTATTGCGGCACAAACCAGCACAAACGCGGCACAAACAAATGGCACGTTTGTTTTTAAAATTCAGGAACATGGGGTGCAAAGTGGGTGGGGTTGCAGCAAATATAACGCACAATATCTCCGCAACAAAAGCGGCACAAACGTTTATTTTTGCGGCACAAACCAGCACAAACCCGGCACAAACAAATGGTGCGTTTGTTTTTAAAATTCAGGAACATGGGGTGCAAAATGGGCGGGGTTACAGCAACTATAACGCACAATATCTCCGCAACCAAAGCGGCACAAAGTTTTATTTTTGTGTCACAAACCAGCACAAACGTGGCACAAACGAATGGCACATTTGTTTTTAAAATTCAGGAACATGGGGTGCAAAATGGGCGGGGTTACAGCAACTATAACGCACAATATCTCCGCAACCAAAGCGGCACAAAGTTTTATTTTTGTGGCACAAACCAGCACAAACGCGGCACAAACGAATGGCACATTTGTTTTTAAAATTCAGGAACATGGGGTGCAAAATGGGCGGGGTTACAGCAACTATAACGCACAATATCTCTGCAACCAAAGCGGCACAAACGTTTATTTTTGCGGCACAAACCAGCACAAACGCGGCACAAACTAATGGCACGTTTGTTTTTAAATTTCAGGAACATGGGGTGCAAAATGGGCGGGGTTACAGCAACTATAACACACAATATCTCCGCAACCAAAGCGGCACAAACGTTTATTTTTGCGGCACAAACCAGCACAAACGCGGCACAAACGAATGGCGCGTTTGTTTTTAAAATTCAGGAACATGGGGTGCAAAATGGGCGGGGTTACAGCAACTATAACACACAATATCTCCGCAACCAAAGCGGCACAAACGTTTATTTTTGTGGCACAAACCAGCACAAACGCGGCACAAACGAATGGCGCGTTTGTTTTTAAAATTCAGGAACATGGGGTGCAAAATGGGCGGGGTTACAGCAACTATAACGCACAATATCTCCGCAACCAAAGCGGCACAAAGTTTTATTTTTGTGGCACAAACCAGCACAAACGCGGCACAAACGAATGGCACATTTGTTTTTAAAATTCAGGAACATGGGGTGCAAAATGGGCGGGGTTACAGCAACTATAATGCACAATATCTCTGCAACCAAAGCGGCACAAACATTTATTTTTGCGGCACAAACCAGCACAAACGCGGCACAAACGAATGGCGCGTTTGTTTTTAGAATTCAGGAACATGGGGTGCAAAATGGGCGGGGTTACAGCAACTATAACGCACAATATCTCTGCAACCAAATCGGCACAAACTTTTATTTTTGCGGCACAAACCAGCACAAACGCGGCACAAACGAATGGCACGTTTTTTTTTAAAATTCAGGAACATGGGGTGCAAAATGGGCGGGGTTACAGCAACTATAACGCACAATATCTCCGCAAGCAAAGCGGCACAAACATTTATTTTTGCGGCACAAACCAGCACAAACGCGGCACAAACGAATGGCGCGTTTGTTTTTAAAATTCAGGAACATGGGGTGCAAAATGGGCGGGGTTACAGCAACTATAACGCACAATATCTCCGCAAGCAAAGCGGCACAAACATTTATTTTTGCGGCACAAACCAGCACAAACGCGGCACAAACGAATGGCACGTTTGTTTTTAAAATTCAGGAACATGGGGTGCAAAATGGGCGGGGTTACAGCAACTATAACGCACAATATCTCCGCAACCAAAGCGGCACAAACATTTATTTTTGCGGCACAAACCAGCACAAACGCGGCACAAACGAATGGCGCGTTTGTTTTTAAAATTCAGGAACATGGGGTGCAAAATGGGCGGGGTTACAGCAACTATAACGCACAATATCTCCTCAACCAAAGCGGCACAAACGTTTAGTTTTGCGGCACAAACCAGCACAAACGCGGCACAAACTAATGGCACGTTTGTTTTTAAAATTCAGGAACATGGGGTGCAAAATGGGCGGGGTTACAGCAACTATAACGCACAATATCTCCGCAACCAAAGCGGCACAAACGTTTATTTTTGCGGCACAAACCAGCACAAACGCGGCACAAACGAATGGCACGTTTGTTTTTAAAATTCAGGAACATGGGGTGCAAAATGGGCGGGGTTACAGCAACTATAACGCACAATATCTCCGCAACCAAAGCGGCACAAACGTTTATTTTTGCGGCACAAACCAGCACAAACGCGGCACAAACGAATGGCACCTTTGTTTTTAAAATTCAGGGACATGGGGTGCAAAGTGGGCGGGGCTTGCATTAAATTGAATGTTTAATATCTCAGAAACCGAACCGGCACAAACGCTCATTTTTGAGGCACAAATCAGCACAAACGCGGCACAAACGAACGGTATATTTTTATTCAGGTTTTACAAACATGGGGTGCCAACTTCACACAGCTCATTTATTAATATACATGTAAAGCTATATTTCCGTAATATAACTATTAGGGAAAAAAGCTGTGTTCATTACGCTTCCATTCCTTTTTGATATCTGTTCCCTTGTTTTCTTAAGTCCGAATTTTTGGGATTGTTAACGATAATATAAATGATAATTTCATTAAATACTTTTTTTAAAACGTAACTGCTTAGCAACAAAAGGACTATCAGATTTGCGGCTACAACACAGAGCCTTGTACTCGGTTTGAAATTATGGAGAAAGCAGTTTATAGCTATTTGGAATGCTTATAGCAATCTAATGCGATTTATTAATTCATATAAACCCCTTCCCCCCTTTTAGGGCTACAGTGTGGATGTGGCAGGGCCCTCCTTTTATTCGGGGGCCTTTGCAGAGCTATTCCTGAACCCAGGGGAAAGCCGCCACGCCCATCATTTGGCTAACTGGTGGCCATTGTCATTTTATCAAATCACGTTCTTCCATTGATACAAAAGCTTGCTTTTTTGCATATCTCATGCACAGCATTTTTTCTTTAAGGACTGGATTCTGGTATGTATATTGGACACTGTCGGATGCCATGTTGTGAATTGTTTATCCTGTACAACATTTCAATAAGTAAACTGTTCTCACTTGTTTTTTCAGAATGCGCCTTCTATACATATAATTTCTCTCTGCAATACGCCTCTGAAGAAGGGACATCGTCCTGAAACATGTCAGGCTTATAGAGAAACATGTATTTATGGATGAAAGTATAAAATGATCAGTATGAAAGGAAATTTACTGCATAAGCACTTTTGTATAGATTTATGTTTAGTTTGTCTTGTTTTTATCCTTTTTTCTAACAAAATAAATAATAGTTTTTTTACTATAAACGTAATTGTTTTGTTCGCCTATAAAGTCCCGCTGTACTGGGGGGTACATAAGTTCCCTATCCTAGGGTTCTTATTTTTCCATATTAATTTGGGATGTTGGCAACATATTGAAGGTGATGTAATTTCCCTTCCGTGGTTTACTATATCATATACATATTTCATTTATATAATGAAAAAAAAAACACAGTGGTAATCAAATACCAGCAAAGAAAGCTCTATTTATGTGAAAAAAATTATACAAATTTTATTTGGGTACGACGTTGCATGACTGCACATTTATTAGCTAAATTAGTGCAGTGCTAAATAGCAAAAACTGGCCTGGTCATGAAGGGGGTAAAACCCCCTGGAGCTGAAATGGTTAAAACTCATTCAACAGCCGGCTGGAACTAGAGACTTCACAGATCAAAGGCACATATTCACCAGCACACCACGGGTCATCTAATATAGTTCTAAATCTTTATTGAAGAACATTCACATCACAGAGGACATGTTTCTGAGCCAAAAATATGGAACGCTTCACAAATTTACATGTCAGGTATCAAGGGGAAATGGGTGACATTTTCATGCAGCAAGTATGTTAGCGTATGTGCTACCAAAAATAAACCTTTATAAATATAATTTTCTGTTTAAAAAAACTATTTGCCTTTAGTACTTTACAACCAAAATTGTACTTTGTTTTACTTATTATTGCTGTTACAGTTTATGTTTTCCTTGGCTCATTCTTTTCTTCTCTTATTGTGGGATATCCAGAATTGGAGTACCATGAGCATGAGCTCTTAACAGATGGATGCTTTTCTATCAAATCACTCTACCTTCTAACTGCTGCCACGTTGTCTGATGCACCCTATGCTGGCAACATGATCACATTACATATACATTGTTATCTGAAATTGGCTAAACAAAAACACACAAATATAACATAAAAACAATCCTAAAGAAAAATGCTCAAAAGTTTAAAAAAATAAAAAAAATTGATGAGTCTGAGGCTGTGGGTACTTCTGGAATGTGAAACTTTGTAATGTTAATATTTTATTTAATAATCAAAACTTTTTTTTTCAGGTGTGTGATTGGTGGAGCGTGTGATAGCATCATGAAAGCCAGCCATGAATAAAACTTTAGAAACTAATTTACATTTTGTTTTAATTTATTATTTTTATTTTTTTCACATGAAAAAATAAAGCAAAGCTGTGTACTCATAATAAATGAGGACTCGGAGTATAACGACTACTAGAAATTATTTGGGTAAAAATTCAAAGGCTAAACAGTATCAATATTTTTTTTAATTAAATAGCCACAAATAACACATTAAGAAGAAATGGAAAATCAATAAAAAAACTAGAGTAAGCATAAAATAAGCTTTCTGTTGTTAATAAGGAGGTGCAGGGAGCTCTGCTTTGCCCCGTGTACAGAAGATTATTGCTTCTGCATGCTTTCATATATCAGGTAATGAATGGTCTTGCTAGGATAATGGACTCTAACAAACTGCACTTTGCATACGTATGTGTATTTGTGATCTGCGTTTTGCAGTGGGTATCAGTAGCATGCTTTGTATGTTGTGCAGATGGATTTGCTTTTCTGCAGCGCCCAGAGCCTGGTGAGTGTCTGTATGTAGGGTGGGGGACTCCGGTGTGTGTGGGGCCCCTGTTCTGCACTTCGACTCCAAGGACATCCTCAGCCGCTCTGATACACCTGGTTGAAAGTGACGGCAAGCATTGGTACAAATATTGTACAACAAGTACAGATACCTTTAGCTTAGCACAAGGAAATAGCACAATATAATTTATTAGTAAATTAATTCAATATATTGACAAGATAGCAGGAAAGGGTCCCAGGATCAGTGGAAGATCTCCCAGCGATCGCCAAGTAGGATTGCAGAGAACAAGGTGTGCAGCACATTTAGCCTTTGCAGAGCCCTCTCCTTGCTGTCCCTGATCTGCCCCCCAGCATAGACACAGACACCTCCAACATCACCCATATGCCTCTCCCTGCTTCTCCTCCCTCAGGCACAAGCTTGAAGTTCTCCATGGTGAATGGACCCTGCGACCTGCAGAACCCATCACTCATGCCAGCTGCAGCGCCCAGAGCCTGGTGAGTGCCTGTATGTAGGGTGGGGGACTCTGGTGTGTGTGGGGCTGGGTCCATCAACAAAAGCTCACCCACATGCAGAACTCATACCTGCAATTTAATGTTGGAAACAAGGAAGACTCTCGCTGAATGAGGCGCATGGGATATGCTGGAAGAGGCTCACATGAGCTTGTCAGCTGCGATCTAGCCAAAAAGTGTTGATAAACGTGTATATTATAATTGGGTAGGAGTGTGTATTGTATTCAAAATGGGGGGATGGGTGAGGGGGGAGGGAGGAAAAGAGAAGGGGGAAGGGGGGAAGGGAAAATGGGGGATGGGGGGGGAAAGGGATGGAGGGTGAAGGAAAGGGGTGGGTATGGGAGTGGGAAAAATCAAGGTAAACAAGGGAGGGTTAATTGGGAATAGTGAAAAAGGAGTGAGTTTAAAATTAAAAATCTAAGAAACTAACATAGATAAACAGTGCACAGACTAATCTGAAGTGATTGGTTCGTGTCCAAAGGAAATAAAATTTACTTACATTTATAGGGAAAATGAATATGAAGAAATCAAAAGGTGCCAGGTTTTGCAGACTGAAGTCTAGGGGGAGATGTAGAAAAGATATTTGTAGAATAAATAATAAATTTTGGGAAAATAAGCTGAAGGGGCAAGGCTATATGAATTAGGGTAAAGGTACGAAGAGGGATGGAGAGGGAATATAGTTCATATTATAGACTTATGTAAAGATAAATAGGTCATCTTATATACGTAGTTGACCAAAAACTGCTGCAGATCACCTACCGCCCTCAAATATGGGGGGTAAAGTTTCCAACACAGGCGGCAGCAGGTAAAATACAAATATATAAATAATTGATTAGGTAAACTAAAATCTAAGAAATGGTAATGGTCATAAACCAGAGGGTAAGAGGTAAAGGAAAGAAATTTCATATAGAACTATACCTTGTGTAGGACAAATTTCCAGCATGGCTAATCTTTGAAGTGTCTAGCAATGTAGTGTGGTATACAGGCACTATATATATATACAGGTGAATGTCATGATTAGCATCTGATGTCACGCCAGGGCCGCCGGCAACTAAGCCATACGGCGCATGCGCGAAACGTCACAAAGGTGAAGGAGATCAAGATACTACAGTCCCCATGCTGCAGCGCGGTCCGGGGGCGGGGAGAGAGACAGCGCATGAGGAGCTGACATGCCCCAATCAGTGGGTGCGCATCTCTCAACCCTCCGCACACAGAGCGAGAGGCAGCACGGGGGGGGGGGGGGGGGCAAAGGCATCGGAAAGGAATAACAGAGTAACAAAAATGCTCAGTTCAATAATATGAAATAAACAGGAAAGGACTAAAGAAGAAAAGAAAGAATAATATAGTTGTCAAATTGGAATAGGAATAACGATTTTAGAAGGGAAAAATTAAGTGAGGGGCATGTGTGTAATGTGATAATGTGAACAAAAAGTGGTGGCGAATTGCAGATATATGAAGTGGAGGGGGTGATGAGACAGAGAGAGGTGACAGGTTGGGTATAGTGGGCAGGGAGATGCGATGGGACCCAATGGTCGGCAGACACCACCAAAGGAACACATCAAGGGGGAAAAAAAGAGCAAAACCAATGAGACTTTATAAATAAACAAAAAATAATAAATAGTAATTTGAATTTGGACAATAAAAAATAATAAAAATTAATATGAATGAAAAATAATAACTAAAGATTTTATTGAGAAGGCAAAAAATTTAAAAGAAGTATTTGATTTTTTATAATTGAGTAAATTCATACGTCAGTAGTGCATGATTAGTACATTGAAGTATGCACTATTGAATACGTATGATAATTGTTGCCACATGGCATACATATTTGAAAGGTTAATTTTATGATACTTCTATAAATGGTACTATATAAAATGAGAAAAAGGAAAAAATAAATAGAATGAAAATGAAATAAAAATAGAAATAAAAAAGAAATAAAAAATAAAAATAGAAAGGTCAATGTCACCCAACCATCAGAGTTTAATGGAGTAATGGTGTGGGTGGGTGGCAGTGGCAAATGAAGGCACCAACATCCCTGTTCTGAATGTCAGAGAAGGGGGGGGGGGGATAGTTTATTTGTCGGGACTTTAGGGTGCCAATAAAAAAGTTTAGTTGCCGGCGGCCCTGGCGCGACGTCAGATGCTAATCATGACATTCACTTGTATATATATAGTGCCTGTATACCACACTACATTGCTAGACACTTCAAAGAATAGCCATGCTGGAAATTTGTCCTACACAAGGTATAGTTCTATATGAAATTACTTTCCTTTACCTCTTACCCTCTGGTTAATGACCATTACCATTTCTTAGATTTTAGTTTACCTAATCAATTATTTATATATTCATATTTTACCTGCTGCCGCCTGTGTTGGAAACTTTACCCCCCATATTTGAGGGGGGCAGGTGATCTGCAGCAGTTTTTGGTCACCTTCGTATATAAGATGACCTATTTATCTTTACATAAGTCTATAATATGAACTATATTCCCTCTCCATCCCTCTTTGTACCTTTACCCTAATTCATATAGCTTTGCCCCTTCAGCTTATTTTCCCCAAATTTATTATTTATTCTACAAATATCTTTTCTACATCTCCCCCTAGACTTCAGTCTGCAAAACCTGGCACCTTTTGATTTCTTCATATTCATTTTCCCTATAAATGTAAGTAAATTTCATTTCCTTTGGACACGAACCAATCACTTCAGATTAGTCTGTGCACTGTTTATCTATGTTAGTTTCTTAGATTTTTAATTTTAAACTCACTTCTTTTTCACTATTCCCAATTAACCCTCCCTTGTTTACCTTGATTTTTCCCACCCCCATACCCACCCCTTTCCTTCACCCTCCATCCCTTCCCCCCCATCCCCCATTTTCCCTTCCCCCCTTCCCCCTTCCCTTTTCCTCCCTCCCCCCTCACCCCTCCCCCCATTTTGAATACAATACACACTCCTACCCAATTATAATATACACGTTTATCAACACTTTTTGGCTAGATCGCAGCTGACAAGCTCATCTGGGCCTCTTCCAGCATATCCCATGCGCCTCATTCAGCGAGAGTCTTCCTTGTTTCCAACATTAAATTGCAGGTATGAGTTCTGCATGTGGGTGAGCTTTTGTTGATGGACCCAGCGGTTGACAGTATACCCTATTGAGCTTGTACATCATTGTATTACTTTATAACTTTGTATTACATTTCAAGCCAATGTAATGCTTGTATTTCTTTTATATGCAGTGTTACATCTATTTTGTCTTTAAAACGTCCCCTGATGAGCCAAAAGTGGCGAAACATGTCGGGACCATCACTCCAATGTTACTACCGAGTGAATATACTTCATCATCTGTTTTAATTTTTAGATGTATCCTTGAATATGTGTGTGCAACCTATATTGAAATGTTATCATGTTTTGTATGTAACAATAAAATCTTTAATTTCTACATACTTACTGTCGAGCATTGCATGACGTCCTCTTTTTTTCTTTTTTATTGGCACCCTAAAGTCCCGCCAAATAAACTATTCCCCCCCCCTTCTCTGACATTCAGAACAGGGATGTTGGTGCCCTTCATTTGCCACTGCCACCCACCCACCCCATTACTCCACATTTTATATTGTACATCTGATAACATGTGTGGAATGTAATATTAAAGGGGTTGTAAAGGTTCAATTTTTATTTTTTAAAAATAACAAACATGTCATACTTACCTCCACTGTGCAGCTTGTTTTGCACAGAGTGGCCCCGATCCTCCTGTTCTGGGGTCCCACGGCGTCTCTCTTGGCTCCTCCCCGCAATAGCTAACCCCCTCGGAGAAGCTCTCTCCCGAGGGGGTGACCTTGTGGGCGGGCTCCCGTCTCATACACTCTGCGTCCATAGACACAGAGTGTATGTCTCGGTCCCGCCCCCGGCAGCCCCGTCATTGGATTTGATTGACAGCAGCGGGAGCCAATGGCTGCGCTGCTATCAATCTATCCAATCAACGCCGAGACTCCGTGGAGGAGAGGACACTGGGGACGAGCTGAGCAGGTAAACGGGCTTAGGTAAGTAAAACGGGGGTGGGGAGCCCGTTATTGACAGGTGTTTTTTCACCTCAATGCACAGGTGTCAAACACAAGGCCCGCGGGCCGAGTCCGGCCCTCCAGGCCATTTCATGTGGCCCTCGCACCTCTCCTGCAGCTGCAGGAGAGCTCCAGCCCTCCTCTGGTCCTTCTCCAGACCCTTATGTTCTGCTTTCAAGCAATGCATCCAGCTTCTTCCCAGCAGCAGCATAAGGAAAGGGGGTGCACTGTGATGTTAGGGAGAGCAGGGGACTTAACTTCTGATGGTGGGGTGGCTCTTGACATCTAATGTAAAGGGAGGGGATGAGCTGGACATCTAATCTTACAGATACAACCGGCCCTTTTGAGGACAATCATAATGCTGATGCGGCCCACGATGAAATTGAGTTTGACACCCCTGCCTTAATGCATAGGATGCATTAAGGTGAAAACATACTAACCTTTACAACCCCTTTAAGTATGTAGGTTGCACTACAGAGACCCCCTTAGATGGAAAAATGGGACTTTAGATTTAGCACCCAAAGACAAAGGGATTTTTTAACCAAAAGAAACAAATTTTTTTTTTTTTAAAAGATCAAATAACAAGTTAAAATCATTGCAAATATTCACATATGTATCGATATAACAAAAAAGTCTCCTGTGCTCAAGGGTGTTGCAATAGCAGTGGATGTTACACAGGATCTCTATGGCTCCAGGTGAACGCACAGGCCTTGCTGTCCCCCAAGGTTGGGGGGAACCCAATGGAAACACTGTAGAAGAATGAAAAGAGGGCGCACTAGCCTTGTGCATTACTCAAGTGATGTTTATTAATATAAGATAAGAAAGAGATGTACTCTCAAACAATACAGTCAAAAAAGCATTTCTGAGTCCACAATGGACACAAAGTGACCAGGTCCCTGAGACTGTGTTCAGCAAGCCGGAGGACCTTCCAGATGGCTGACGCGTTTCAAGGGGAGATCCCCTCTTCCTCAGAGCCAATCAGGAGGGCTGGTGTGCCCTCTTTGTATTCTTTTACAATACACACACTTACTGTATAAATAAATATATATATACACAGTATATATATATATATATATATATATATATATATATATATATATATATATATATACACACAGTGGCTATAAAAAGTCTACACACCCCTGTTAAAATGTCAGGTTTCTGTGATGTAAAAAAAGAGACAAAGATAAATAATTTCACAAACTTTTTCCACCTTGCGACCTATAAAATGTACAACTCAGTTGAACAACAAACTAAAATCTTTTAGGTGGAGGGAAGTAAAAATAAAAAACTAAAATAATATGATTGCATAAGTGTGCACACCCTTAAACTAATATTTTGTTGAAGCACCTTTTGATCTGATTACAGCACTCAGTCTTTTTGGGTATGAGTCTGTCAGCATGGCACATCTTGACTTGGCAATATTTGCCCACTCTTCTTTGCAAAAACACTCCAAATCTGTCAGATTGCGAGGGCATCTCCTGTGCACAGCCCTCTTCAGATCAATGGGATTCAGGTGTGGGCTCTGGCTGGGCAGTTCCAAAACTTTAATCTTCTTCTGGTCAAGCCATTCCTTTGTTGATTTGGATGTATGCTTTGAGTCATTGTCATGCTGAAAGATGAAGTTCTGTTCTTCTTCATGTTCAGCTTTCTAGCAGAAGTCTTAAGGTTTTGCGCCAATATTGACTGGTATTTGGAACTGTTCATAATTCCCTCTACCTTGATTAAAGGCCCCTGTTCCAGCTGTAGAAAAACAGCTCCAAAGCATGATGCTGCCACCACCATACTTCACGGTGGGTATGGTGTTCTTTTGGTGATGTGCAATGTTATTTTTTGGAATTATGGCCAAAAAGTTCAACCTTGGTTTCATCAGACCATAACACATTTTCCCACATGCTTTTGGGAGACTTCAATGTGTTTTTGCAAAATTTAGCTGGGCTTGAAAATTTTGCTTGGTAAGAAAAGGCTTCAGTCTTGCCACTCTACCCCATAGCCCAGACATGTGAAGAATACGGGAGATTGTTGTCACATGTACTACACAGGCAATACTTGCCAGATATTCCTGCAGCTCCTTTATTGTTGCTGTAGGCCTCTTGGCAGCCTCCCTGACCAGTTTTCTTCTCGTCTTTTCATCAGTTTTGGAGGGACGTCCAGTTCTTGGTAATGTCACTGTTGTGCCATATTTTCTCCACTTGATGATGTCTATCTTCACTGTGTTCCCTGGTATATCTAATGCCTTGGAATTTCTTTGTGTACCCTTCTCCTGACTGATGCCTTTTAACAATGAGATCCCTCTGATGCTTTGGAAGTTCTCTGCGGACCATGGCTTTTGCTGTAGGATGCGACTAAAAAAATGTCAGGAAAGACCTACTAAAACAGCTGAACTTTATTTGGGGTAATCAGAGGCACTTTAAATGATGGCAGGTGTGTACTGACTCCTATTTAACATGAGTTTAAATGTGATTGCTTAATTCTGAACACAGCTACACTCCCAGTTATAAGAGGGTGTGCACACTTATGCAACCATATTTTTTTTTTTTTTTTACTCCCCCCCCCCCCCCCCTCTAAAAAAAATTCCTGTTTGTATTTCAGTTTATAGGTCACATTGAAGGTGGAAAAAGTTGTGAAATGATTTATCTTTGTCTCATTTTTTTTTGCATCACAGAAACCTGACATTTTAACAGGGGTGTGTAGACTTTTTATATCCACTGTATATAACATAGATACAACCATTTGAAATCCAGAGTATTGGATTGTATCTGATCAATCTGATCCACAGGTTGATGCTTTTTACAAATGTATTCCTCTTCATCTGGACCAGTATAGAAAGTAATTTTTAGTACATATTGTTTATATGGTCTGTACAATTATCTAGAATAAATACCATTCAGTTATAAATCCCTATACCAAACACATTTATCCATAAAAATCTTACATTTCTCCACAAACTAACAAAATCAATTGAAATCATTCATCAAAAAAATAAGTACACATGAAAACCCATAATATGACAAATGTAACAGCAAATAAACATATGCTGCATGTCCCCCTCCCCTTCCCCCTGGCAGTGGTCATCCATCTCAAAATCTCAAACAACTGTCCTGACAAAAAACAATATGCATCAGATATGGTAATATTAAAAATCGGTATATGTCACAATTAGGGATGGGCTGACTGTTCGATCGTTCGACGAAGATCGAATATTATGGGCCGTTCGCACCAAATGCGAGCTGCGTGTCACGGCCCATAATACACTGCGTCATCGCAGTGCTTTGCTGGCTGATGATTGGCCAAGCATGCACTATGACCCGCATGCTTTGGCCAATCACAGCGCAGTAAGCAAACAGAGCCATAATTGGCCAAAGGCTGGGTGCCTTTGGCCAATTATGGCTCAGGGGGTTAAGTACATGCCCCACACTATATAAGGCTGCCTGCACGTCGGCCCTGTGTAGTGTGTTGCTGGCGTTATAGAGAGATAGAGAGAGTGAGAAAGTGTATCATTTCATTTACTTTGAGCAGGCAGTTTATTCAGTTAGCTAGATCTCACTGCAGACTGTTCCTGCTGTACTATTTCTAATCTACTTCAGGCAGGCAGTTAATCCAGTTTAGCTAGATCTCACTGCAGACCGTTCATGCTGTACTGTTTCTAATCTACTTCAGGCAGGCATTTAAGTTCAGTTAGCTGCAGTGTATTTCATATATATATATATATATATATATATATATATATATATATAGTCAGACTGCTATATATATATATATATCTACTGTATCCAGTTTAGCTAGATCTCACTGCAGGCCGTTCCTGCTGTACTGTTTCTAATATACTTCAGGCAGGCAGTTGATTCAGTTAGCTGCAGTGTATTTCATATATATATGTAGCACTAACTCTGGGTGGAGCTGCTGGTTTAAAGCGGGCTGTTACCTTCACTCTTGATACCTCTGTTTCACCGGCACCGGGTCTAGGGTCCCGTTGAGTTTACCTCTGGACGATGTAGACACTAACGCTTGAGCAGATTTTTCAATGCTTTAATGAACAAATAATAAAGGAAGTAGCAGGAAAGAGGCAGAAGGAAAGTTGCAGGGAAGCTCAAATACCTTTCCTTAGTATTCTTTGGAACATACTTAGTAATTGAACACTTGTAGTTGAATGCGCTCCCCTTGTGGGATTCAATCTTTGCCCGCCTGGGTAGACCTCTCTCACTTGTCTAGCAGCCAGTATGTAGCACGAACAAAAGTCTCTGCCACAGACTTGTTTGGAATAAAACCCGTACCATCCTCTGCCACAGGATGTATTGGTTTGCAATGAACATCAGACACAGTACTTGAACCTTTAAGCCAACCCGGCAGTACTATGCAGTAAGATTACTTCAGAATACGTCCTCCAACCGAGTCACCAGGCCCCTCTCCAGACCAGCACTCTGCATGATCCTTCCATGACGGGTCCTCCCCTGGGATCTCCTCGGTTGTCCAGCTTCTTCACTCAGGATAGACAGCTCAGGACCGTTCCTCTGCTGCTGTGGTAGGCCCCAGACAGGCCTCTGGGCCCACCCACACGCAGCAGCGACGTGGGCCTCCGGAACGGAGGACCAAGAGGTGGTACTCTTAACACATACCTGTCGGCCAAGAGGGCCAGCAGGTGGCTGAAAACGAACCCCTAAACATGTCCCATAAATACCCTCTCCCAGAATGCAACTCAGAGGACCACCTCCACCGAGTTGTCCCTGGGACAGAGGAGCACTCATACGCTTCAACACGTTGCTTTTCCAACACCAGCCGATGGTGACAACGACATCCACCGGCACAGTGTGGAACTACATGCAACTCAGCCAAGCTGGAACAGAGGCAAATCTAACTTCCTCTAACAAGTAACCCACAAGATTAACCTATCAGCGGTAGATTAAAAAAATCTACCAGCGCCACATACTCCCCCCACTACAATAGACGTTGTCCTCAACGTCTGTTACAAAAATAATATCTCCCAAGCCTGAGAGCAGGTATTTGAGCTTAAAACTTGGATTTAGGCAAAGAAGAAGGAAAGACAGTAGAAAGACATTATAAGATTAACATTTGTAAAACAATATGTTCACATCTGCAAACAAAACCATCCTATGACTGTACATAACCCCACTATCTATCTAGCTGAAAATCCTAACAGCTTGATAGGAGATCAAATGATTCCTGAAAAGGAAAACATATTAAACACACATGCAACCTATACAGTTTCAGGAGCAAAGTCTCATTTGAAAAAAATGAAACTCTCTTCCCATTATCTACATGAGAATAATCTTTAGGAGTCCATCCCTATATATACATTTTTTTTCTTAAATGAAAGAAATCCGGCTAGCAAAAAGAAGTCCTTGGATTTGAAACACCGAGATGAGTATTCAGATCTTGACCACGAAGATATCTATATACTGACACTAACTAACTATCCCAAAGTTCGTTTGTCCATAATTACCAATAAAACCGGGGATATGGCAGTGTTTTTCCCAGTTTATCCACTGTAGTGATGAAATATACAACGTCATCTTTTCCGGGTCTGCAAATGACCACTTTGTCAGCATGAATGTGCCGACCATAGTTCCAGTGCATAAAACATCCACTGAAGCGTTCATCCATAGCAACAGAATATCCAGTTTTCTGGAAAGGCTTAGGCACAGACAAATAGTCCCAAACAGCTTCACTGTACCAAAGCTCCCGATTAGCTTCAATCACTTGCATTATGTCCTGAGGGACATAAGGGAATTCCAAACCATATTCAGTATCTATACGCTTGTTCAACATTCTCTGCAAACGTGCACGTTTCGGTAAGGATCTATTTTTTCCCATACCAGGAGGCACACATGAATCCAATGACTTGTTCACCATAGACCCAGTCGGTGTCCGAAGCGAACTAGCAACTTTTGACAATGTCTCATTTACAGTGCTGTGTGGCTCCACACATAGTGATGTCTTCCCAGAACTCAGGGCTGTCCATTCAGGGAAAGTCATAGCAGAGGTGACATCCTCGCCTTGGGCCCACAACAGTTCTTGTGACATAGTCTCAAATAGGTCATCATCACCGGAGAAATCCGACATGGATTCTATCTCAGAATCTCCCAGCTCTTCTGCTGGCAGATATTTGTTTACAGTCCCAGATACATTAACTATTAATTGCTCACCCGTTCCTGTCGTGGACTTTGTTGGATCCAGTTCGGGTAGTCTCTGGGGTAGGCCTCGACTACGGCCGCGGCAAGCCTTCAAATATCCCACCTTCCTCTGGACAGGTACAACAGGGATAGGCGTAGTGGACGCGGAAATCAAAGCAATGTCCGCTGATGAATCGGTAACAGCAGTGTCTCTCTCCGGAACATTCTCGGCAACAACAGGCAAAGTCACGGCCTGCCGTTCTCTTTCAGCAGGAGTAGCAGCTTCTACTGTGGCGACACCTGTAGCCCAGTCCATACGATAAGCACGGGGCGACATGGTAAGTTGCTCCACCACAAACAAATATTCTCCACAGCGACCAAACGGACGGAGATGTATGGCCAGTCCTTCACATTTGTGGCAAATCATGTCCAGCCCTTCGATATCTCCGATGGTATAGAGAACAAACCTCCCCTGTGGCTTCAGATGAATACCGGTATCTGTAAGCAGGGTTCCGGTCAGCACAGTACTCGACACGGTGCTCGCCGGGAACATTCTTGGTCCCATAATTGGCTGCATCACTGGAAAAGACATGGCCACACTCTGATCTTCGCAGCACGATCACGAGGCCTCTCTTCTTCTCTGGCGCCAAACACATATACGCGTCCCACGCGGTATCAAGTAGGGTAGGCTCCTCCCACTTGTTCTTCTGATCACGTAGCTCCCGGGCTTTTACTGGCGCCCGCCGCCTACGCACTCAGAAATAAAGTACTGCAACTTTTAACCTCTTCTTCTCCTGAGAAAATGACAAAGTCCAGCTCTCCCCGTAAACTCCCGGTGAAACACTTCTCCAGGTTGCAAGAACTGATGGCTAACAAATCCCGGACGAGCCCCCACATGTAGCACTAACTCTCGGTGGAGCTGCTGGTTTAAAGCGGGCTGTTACCTTCACTCTTGATACCTCTTTTTCACCGGCACCGGGTCTAGGGTCCCGTTGAGTTTACCTCTGGACGATGTAGACACTAACGCTTGAGTAGATTTTTCAATGCTTTAATGAACAAATAATAAAGGAAATAGCAGGAAAGAGGCTGAAGGAAAGTTGCAGGGAAGCTCAAATACCTTTCCTTAGTATTCTTTGGAACATTCTTAGTAATTGAACACTTGTAGTTGAATGCACTCCCCTTGTGGGATTCAATCTTTGCCCGCCTGAATAGACCTCTCTCACTTGTCTAGCAGCCAGTACGTAGCACGAACAAAAGTCTCTGCCACAGACTTGTTTTGAATAAAACCCGTACGATCCTCTGCCACAGGATGTATTGGTTTGCAATGAACGTCAGACACAGTACTTGAACCTTTAAGCCAACCCGGCAGTACTATGCAATAAGATTACTTCAGGATACGTCCTCCAATGAGTCACCAGGCCCCTCTCCAGACCAGCACTCTGCATGATCCTTCCATGATGGGTCCTCCCCTGGGATCTCCTCGGTTGTTCAGCTTCTTCACTCAGGATAGACAGCTCAGGACCATTCCTCTGCTGCTGTGGTGGGCCCCAGACAGGCTTCTGGGCCCACCCACACGCTGCAGCAAAGTGGGCCTCCGGAAAGGAGGACCGCGAGGTGGTACTCTTAACGCATACCTGTCGGCCAGGAGGGCCAGCAGTTGGCTGAAAACGAACCCCTAAACATGGCGTCTGTCCCATAAATACCCTCTCCCAGAATGCAACTCGGAGGACCACCTCCACCGAGTTGTCCCCGGGACAGAGGAGCACTCATATGCTTCAACACGTTGCTTTTCCAACACTGTGACAGGTACTCAGATGTACTCAGATGGGCTGTGACAGGAACTCAGGTACTCGGGTACTCAGATGGGCTGTGACAGGTACTTTGATGGGTGTTGACAGGTACTTTGATGGCTGGTGACAGGTATTTTGACGGGTGATGACAGGTGCTTTGATGGGTGATAACAGGTACTTTGATGGCTGGTGATAGGTCCTCTTTATTATGGGGGCAATCAGTGTGGTTGGTGTACACTGTGAGCGGTAACGAGATGTGTGGGGAGGAGAACCCGGTAACATCTCGGTACCGCGGTTTGTTGACATTCTGTGACCGGCTGTGATTGGACCCAGCCAGTCACGTGGTAAAGAGCCAATTTCATTGGCTCTTTACTGCGATCGGGGGTTGGGCTGTGTCAGGGTGACAAGCCTTGTCCCCGATCGCCGCGTGCATTAAGGTGTGCACAAGCGCCATGCATGTAGGCCGTGCACGTAGGCAGTACATGTGACCGGCTGTGATTGGACACAGCTGGTCACGTGGTAAAGAGCCATTTTTTTGGCTCTTTACACGGATCTGGGCTGTGTCCGAGGGACATGCCTAATCCCCGATCGCCACGCTGCTGGCCCACGGGGGGCCCGTAGGAGCGGCGAGAAACCGAGGACGTCATATGACGCCCGCCCAGGATGAGAGATCCCATCTGCAGACGTCATATGACTATAGCCCAGTATTGTAGTGGTTAAAGTGTGGTGAGTGACGTCCAGGTACAGCCTCCGTTCCCAGTCGATGCCTTGTATTGGGAAACGCGTTGGGTGGAGCACTAGCCCTTGACGTCACCACGCAAACAGCCAGCTGACTTGAGCTGCGGCTGTTTTGAAACATTTTACTTTTCACAGTGTTCTTGGATGTAAGCTTTGCTACATTTTTACAATAAATTCTTTTTGGATATACTACACCATGAAGTCCCTCTCTTCTATAATCTACTAATGAGATCACCCAGGACTATCTGGAAATAAGTAGTGATTTTCGTCTTGAAGTCTCTTGTTTGAATTGGATATCCCACTGTAACAGAAGGAGTTCTTTCCCCTGAAAGGAGTCACAGGAGGATTGTATTCCTACCGGCAGGCTTGTGCACAGGCGTCTTTGATCCCTATAATCTGAGATCCTACGAATCTGGTAAGCGGCATTGATATTATTTCCTGACTTGAGGATATTGGAAGATACATAGTGTCTCACATCGCGTTATTACATCTATGTGGACTACTATTTATGAGCACATGCAACTGTTTTTTTTTTATCACTTTTTCACATTGATTATTATATTCATCATGTTATGTTAATTTTGTTGATCATTGGCACCTTAAATTTTTTCCTTTGAGATATAACAGTTCAATCCCCCTTTTTGGTACCACTTTTTCATTGATTCATATATTCACTTTTTTTAATTGATTAGTAGTGGATGTGCGCTTGTTTCTTTTTTTTTCTTTTCATCATTTGGTAGTATTTGATTACTTCTGCTGTTTTTAATTTTTGCGCTATAAACAAAAAAAGAGCGACTATTTTGAAAAAAAAAAAAAAGAAATATTTTACTTTTTGCTATAATAAATGTGCAAAAAAAAAAAAAAGTTTTTATAAGTTTAGGCCAATATGTATTCTTCTACATAATTTTTGTGAATATCTCCTAAACTTGCACAGTTTAGGAGATATTCAGAATGCATGCAGCCGATGATGTAATCGGCGCATGCGCAGTGAAGGTCCGGCTTACTGTGCCAGACCTTCAGAGCCTGTGCCGTAAACAGCGGCTCCCACGCAAACCCGGGAGTAATTCTGGGGAAGATGTCAGCCGTTTGAGTGGTTTGCGGGTGCCGCTGGAGGGCTTAATTCTAAGGTAAGCATTTCATAATGAGCTAGTATGCGATACTAGTGCTCCTGTTCTTCATTCCAACATCCTGGGTTTGACTATGGCACTCTCCTTGTCTGTCCACCTGCAGGCTGATTAATGTCATCAGTCTCTGCATGGAAACCAAGCCTGTTATAAGCCAGCTCAAACCTCATTTGGGTGCATGTGATATTGAGTGATACGTGTGTTGTTCCTGATCACGCTCCTTGTCTGTCTGCCCTGCTTTGCTAGTTTGGATTTCCCTGTGTATGACTTCGAACCAGATTATTGGACTATTCTTTGAACTCAGCCTGCGCCTGCCTTTTTACCTGGACTGTCATAGAACTTATCTGTCTGCTAACCGCAATTATCTATTCACTTTGCTCAATTCGCATCTGCCCTGGCGTGGGTGGTCAGGCACTATAGCATTGTGTATAAGTCCTGGGGGCAACCGAGTACTGGTAGGCTTGCTTGATTTATGGGGAAGGGGGCTGCTATAGGTGAAGCACACAGTAGCCAGCTATAGTGTCTGACCACCTGTGTTGGGGTAGATGTGACTGCCTTGATCTTGCCCTGTCCCTGTTTTCAGCAAATGCAAATTTTGTGGCATGCTCTGGTTCTTTTCCTGCTCAGCTAGCATCTGCACAGGTATGCATAGGGCTTCCACAGAAATTGAAATAATTATTTCTAAAAGAAAAAAAATGTCTCTTTATATGCGTTTAAAGAACATTTTTTTTTTTACAAAAAATAGAAAATATGTGGAAAATTATAAAGACACAAAAACACCGGTCAAAAATACCATAATGTGTGAAAAGGCACAAGGTCATGGCGCTAAAGCATTTTCTGCACCAGGCCACTTTTGGGTAGGCCTTTTGGCTAAGTCCGGGGCAATTTTTTAACTACCAGACCTCAGGGCCTAGCCTATGTACATGCATGGGCACTATTTATTTAATTTCGTTTTCTTCTCACATTTTTGTCACTTTGCACCTTTTTTGTTTCTTTCACTGGATGGAGGGTGTAAGTCCTTGGGCCTACCCTGAAGCCTAGGAGGAGGATGTGTGGCCATTAGGTTCCTTCCTCCCTTGAATTGGGGGGTCTCTCTTCGGGAGAGCCCATCAACCAGTACTCATTGGATGGCTTCAGCGGACCATGAGGAGAAGAGTCCGCCAGGCCTTTTGACCAGGTGGATCATGTATGAACCTTGTCCCTATCAGGAGCCTTGCTCCCCGGGGGTTCAAGGAAAGTTCCTACTCCTTCAGGGGTGGACAAGAGACACACCCTTAAGTGCATGTTTTTGTGTGTGTACACATGCACTTTTTTTGTACACTTACAGGTTTCTTCATTTTTGCGCACCACCACTGATTAAAAAAAATAAAGCAAAATTAGAACCCTTTAATAACTAGGAGCGCATGTGTCTGCGGCAAACTTATATATACTGTAGCTGTAATTAAAAGGCCACAATCCTCGGGGCATTTAAAAACTAAATTTTACAATCAGCCATTGTAGCCAGCATTGGGCTACAGCAGTAGTTTGCAACCAGGAGAATGTGTGCCCTAGGCTTATTCGGCTGTTTAAAGCTTTTACAAACAAGAAATCATAAATTAAAACCATTAGAATTAGTCATTTGAGTTGTAATAAACATCAGGGATTGCTTGGAAAATATCTGAACACAATTACACATTAAACGCGCAAAGGGTACTTGACATAAGCAGGCATACACCAGGTGGCACTTGGCAAAAATCTTCCAGGCATTCTTCAATCATTGTACATGACCATTAATACTGGCTTATTAGCGTAGGCACAAGTGACACTACACAGCTCATAAACCTTGCCACTTAATTATCTATCTCCATGCTGTGGTAAATAACATAGCACTCTGTTCTTGGTTTTCAGAATCAATTGCCAATTGAACTTTATGGTCTGAGTACAATGACTGTGATGAGCAATGTCAAATGGGCAGTTCTGTAGACACAAAACCAGAAAACTGCTACATCAGTCTAATGTGGCCTTTCGGGAGTAACTCCTGTACCTGTCAGATGAAGGGAACTTTCCATTAAATTAAAGAGGAGTCCAGCCTGGGGAAAAAAAAGCAGAGTAGAGAGTGTTCTGGCCAGGTGGCGCAAGTTGGTGCCGTTATCCCTTCCGGGCGGCATTACTTTTGGCGCCGGACTACGCTAAAATGGCGGAGCCACCGAGCCGGTGTCTCTCCCATCTGCCCCATGCCAACCTGAGGCCTCATACTAGAGGCCAAATTCACTTCCGGCGGCAGGACTCCAGCAAAATGGAGGAGGAGGAGAAATTCTTCTAGACCCCCAAATTGGATGCAGCCCTTTCACAGGTTTCAAAGAAATCTGATTTGTCCTTTGAGGACTCGGGTAACATAAAGAACCAAATGGACAGAAGGGTCAAAACGCTACTGCGAAGAGTGCCAATGTGGCAGCCATGGCTCCTGCCTTGGCGTCAGCCTGCGTAGCAAGGAACGTAGATGCCTGGCTGCACAGACTCTCCAGCTATGTCATGAGGGGAAATAATTCTAAGGAAGTCACGGACTCTCTAGAGACAGTGAGTAAAGCGGTGGCATATTTAGCAGATGCGGCAGTAGAAACTGTCAGGACCACAACTAAGTCAGTCGCCTTCCTCAACTCTGCAAGGAGGGCCGTCTAGGTCAAGTCATGGGAAGGGGATCGTATGTCCAGGTCACGGCTCTGCAGGTTACCTTTTGAGGGTTTCCAGCTCTTCGGGCCTGCCCTTGATCAGGCGCACTGCTGCCTAGGGGTGCCCGACCGCTGGTTTCCCTCCATGTCTGCATGCTCTGCAGGCTGCAGCATGTAACTAACTCAGTCTCAGGCAGCTGCTCCATCCAACCGGTAGTGTAATTAGAGGCGCAGCACAGCACTGGGGCCAGGGCTAGAGGAAGCAGAGCTAATGCTTCCTGTATAGTGGTGTCTCCTGTCAAATGGGCATGGCAAAGGGGGTGGAGTCAGGGGTGGAGCCAATTGGGGGCGGCAAAATTAGGTTTCGCCTAGGGTGTCAAAAATCCTTGCACCAGCCCTGGGGAAGGGAAAGAACAGACAGAAGGATGGTCTGCTCTTTTCCGGACCCAAAGACACCAACAAGCAGTCCAACTGATGCCAGCGTCAGGGTAGGGGGGAGACTTTCTCACTTTGTTCCACAGTGGAGAAAGATCTCCGAGCCCCTATATCTTGAAGATTGTAATAGAAGGCTATCGTTGGAACTTCTCTCCCCTCCCCCACAAAGCTTTATACTGACCCATCCACCCAAGAATCCTTTAAGGGCAGCAGGGTTGCTAGACAACTTACAGGATCTGGCGGGACAGGTAATCATACCTGTACCACCGGAACAGCTCTACCAGGGATTTTACTCCCGTATCTTTGTCGTCCAGAAGCCATCAGGGAAATTTCGCCTGATAATAAACCTCAGGAAGCAGAAAAACATCTGTTGAAGGATGCCTTCATGGCTACAAAATATTTATGGGAAGCCTACCTCCATGTCCTAATTGCCCTGGAACATCAGTCTCTGTTAAGGTTTGCAGTCCTCACAAGCAAAGGGATACAGCAATGGCAGTTCCCGAGCACTCCCCTTTGGTTTAACCTCAAGCCCAAGGGTATTCACAAAGGTCCAGGCAGAGGCAGTGGCTTACCTGCATCTGCAGGGGATTTCCCTTGGACCCTATCTAGACGACCACCTGATTTATGGCCAATCTTTAGAACAAGTGCGAACAGATGTAGACAAAGTGATTTTCACTTTGCAGACCTTGGGTTGCATAGTGAACCAGGAGAAGTCATCTCTCGAACCATCCCAAAAAAAACTATCCTGGGATACTTAGTGGATGCAAGGGCTCAAAAGCTCTTTCTCCCAGAGGAAAAAAGAAAAAAAGTGGTAACGGTGGTTTCCTCCCTATTGGAACCCAGGGACTGCTCTCGCAGACAGATTATGAGAGTCCTAGGACTAATGACCTGTATTCCAGCGGTTCCCTGGGCTCAGCTCCATTCCAGGGAACTGCAGTTTTATCCTCCTGGGACAAAAAAAGACAGAGTCACTGGATGGGAGGGCTTCTATCCGGCAAAAGTAAGGGCCTCCCTAAATTGGTGGCGGGCCAAGACAGGGTCACGTCGGGTCGTTCCTGGGCCCGGTGTAACCCAGTTAAGATCACTACCGACACAAATGACTGGGGTTGGTCGCGCTCACTTAGAGGACCTCCGAGCACAGGGTTCCTAGACCCCGACCCAAGCAAGGGCCTCCTTCAACTACAGGGAGCTCCTGGTGGTGGGTCAAGCATTGAAGGCTTTCAAAGGCAGGGTTCAAGGACTAGAAGTCCAAATCAGACAACGTGACAACCATCTCTTACCTGAACCATCCGGGAGGGGGAGGGTTGGAAGGTCCAGGAGACTCCTAAAATTGGCTTTAGAAAGTTCTAGGTTGGGCCGAAGGGGACCACCAATGTGATGGCCGATTTCCTAAGCCGACGGCCCATCCACCAGGGGGAATGGGAGTTAAACCAAGATGTTCCTTCAGATAAGTCAGCAGTTTGGAGTGACGAAGATAGACCTTTTTGCCCACAGAGGGAACAGGAAGGTGGAGTGATTTTTCTCTCTCACAAGAGAGGGGGGGTTCGGAGGGAGTGGCTGCTCTAGCACAGGACTGGGATTGCTACCCAGTGTACGCCTTTCCCCCATTAGCATCAATTCCTTCAGTCCTACAAAAGCTGGCCCACTCAGAGTGCAAACTGATCCTGATAGCCCAATGGTGGTGTCAGGAACCATGAAACAGACGGAGACAGAAAATGCAGTAAAAATCACACCATTTAATATAGTGGTAAAAATGGTACAAATAGTAAAAGTAGTCAAAACCAAATCAGGTAGTCAGAACAAGTAAGGATATCAGGGAGCCAGAGATCAGTGTAGTCAGAGCAGCAGACAGGATCAGGAGCCAGAAGGGACGTCAGCCAGGCAAGTCTTCAACAGGAAACCAGCAGAGAGTCTCTAGATATGTTGACCAAGGTAAATGCACAGGAGATAGCCAGCAGCCAGGTCCAAGGCTTGAACTTTCCCTGCAAAGCTGTGATGTTTCACCAGACTATGAACACCCTGGACCCGGGGCCCATGCCCAGGTTTAGAACTCTTAGGCCCATTGAGTCTGCCCCCCCTTACCCCATAGCACCTGCTCGGCCGCAGTTGTCCGGGGAGGAACCTCTCGGACCCGTTCTTGTTGGCTCACGTACCCCCCGTAGGCTGCACCTTTCTATTTGTAGATCCTGGAAAGGATCAGGGCCAGCAGTTGGGCGACTCCTTCACTATGGGAAGACCCCTTCTGCTGTACCTACAGTTGTCTCTATCAGGTGACTGGTTACCACCAGTCCCCTGTGTGTTTTGTCAAACTCCAATGTTTAATTTCTCTTCATTTTGTCTGTGTTTTTCCTTTCATTGCTGCTCATTATTCTCTTTCTTTGTTCCTATACTCTCAGGACATGTTGTCTGTACCCTCGCTCACGCCATGCCCATTGACATTCTCCACGGAGTGCCATTCCCCACAACTGTCTATGGCATCGCTCAAGGTAATCTTGTATAACGTTCGGGGTCTATGTTCTCCATACAAAAGAAGCAAGCTATGATGGGAACTGGATAGGCTTAAAGCCCAGGTATTCTCCTTGCAGGAGATGCATTTTACCACCCAGTCTATGCCAAAGCTACCCCACCACTTATTTAACCATTGGTTTGTAAGTTCGTCCCCAGTGGCTAAGTCCAAGGGTACAGCTATAGCAATCCATAGATTCTGCCCCTTTCAACCCGAGGAGAGTCAAGTAGACCCCCATGTGTTCTTGAGGGGAACACTCCCAGAAATATAATAAGGGCGGAAATATATGTTTTCCTCTATATATGCCCCCAACTCTGGCCAACTTACTTTCATAGATGCAGTGTTGGAGAAATTAGGGGAATTCCGGGAGGGTTCCTTGATCTTGGGCGGGGACTTTAATGTAAGTCTTGACCCCCTCCTAGACACATCACACAGCCGACAGACTCATTCCCATGCTTTCATTAAACACTTTCGTCAAATCCTCCAGAACCACCTTCTAGTGGATAGTTGGAGAATTCTCCACCCCTCTGGCAGAGACTTTAGCTATTACTCAAAGGTTCATGACACATATACCCGTATCAACGTTTTATGTGTCGACCACTTTAACCTTGAGTCACTGCAGTCGGCATCTATTAAAAATATCACTATCTTGGACCATGCTCCAATTACTATTACCCTTAGCCTGCCGGAAGGTACCCGTAGGACTTGGTCCTGGCAGCTGAATGAAAATTTACTGGATGACACTGCAGTGGTCTTGAAGGTCATGGATGTCCTCACCCACTATTTTAGAGAAAACATGTCTGATGGTCTTAGTGAGGGGATAGTCTGGGAGAGTCACAAAGCTGTAGTGAGAGGAGAATTGATTTCTCAGGGTGCTAAGCTTAAGAAGGCCCGCCAGGCGGACTTTCTGAGGGTCATTGGTCCCCTCCAAGAGGCGGAGGGTAGACATAGGAGTCTTGGAGACCCCGAGGCACTAAACAAACTGACGGAATTTAGAGAGCTTTTTGCTCGCCTACTGAACCGCCAGATCAAAAAACACCACCATTACCTGTCTCACAAATTTTATGACCACGGGAACAAGTGTGGTCATATCCACAAGCTCCACTCCCCTGTTGGAGATACGATCACTCACTCCTCCAAAATTGCCTCTGTGTTCTGAGACTACTATGCTGACCTATATAACCTGGGCCTACAACTATCTCCTGATGCCCAGGCAGCTAGATTGTCTGAAATACATACTTATTTGACCTCAGCAAGCCTCCTGCCTTTTAGCAAAGACTAGAGATCCACCCTAGAGTCCCCTATTACCCCCTCTGAAATTGAGTCGGTGGTGAAGTCCCTGCCTGGGGTAAGAATCCTGGTCCGGATGGCTACACCAAGGCGTACTATGCTACCTTCTTGTCGCTCTTAATACACCCAATGTGTAAATATTTCAATTCCAAATCAGAAGGTAGCCGGATTCCTTCTGAGGGCCTTTTAGCCCATATTACCCTGCTCCCAAAGGATGGTAAGGACCCTCTGCTGCCAAAAAGCTATCGCCGTATTTCATTGCTGAACGCAGATATAAAAATCATTGCAAACATTTTGGCGAACCGCTTAAAAACTTGTGTCCCTTGTTGTCCATTCGGACCAGACAGGATTTATTGTAGGCAGGGAGGCACAGGATAACTCTATTGGGTCCATCCAACTCATCCATTGGACTTACGCACGCCAGGGCCCCATGCCATACATGATCCCATCGATGGACGCGGAAAAAGTGTTCAAGCGCGTGGATCGGATCTACTTTAAGGTGGTCTTAGAGGCCCTCGGGGTGGGACCGAACATGTTGACCTGGATAATGGCTTTGTACTCGACACCTAGTGCTATGGTTAAGGTAAATGGCCTTTTTTCATCTGGATTCCCCATCAGGAATGACATGAGACAGGGGTGCCCCCTTTAGCCCCTCCTTTTTGCCCTGGCTCTCGAACCTCTTTTATGCACAGTGCGGGCAAACCCGGATATCTCCAGCCTGACGGTGGGCAGTACAGAACACAAGCTGTCAGCTTACGCTGATGATATACTCTTCCACCTTACACATACCCTTGTCTCACTGCCTAACCTGATGCAGGAACTTCAACTTTTTGGAAAGCTCTCCAACTTTAAAATGAACTATACAAAATCAGAGATTTTACCCATCCAACTACCTTCCTCCTTGGCCGGCAGCCTACAAGCTGCTTTCCACTTCATCAGGGCTAAATCATCCTTGAAGCACTTGGGTATACTGCTTACGAATGACTTTGACACCCTATATGATAATAATTATCCTAAGCTGTTAGCCGCAGTCAGACGAGACTTAGCCTTCTGGACTAATATAGCCTTTACGTGGATTGGGCGGGTGCATATTATCTAAATGAATGTCCTCCCAGGGATACACTTTTTCATGCAAATGGTGCTTATACTCCTACCCAAGGGCTTCTTCACCCACCTCGACAGTATGCTGACTGGGTTTGTGTAGAATGGGCAGTGACCACGTATAGCTCTAAGGCTGTTGAAACGTTCAAAGGGTAGAGGCGGTCTGGGAGTCCCAGATATCCAGAGGTATTACAGGGCTATTGTTCTCCAGCGGATCCTTAACTGGTGTTTTCATACTAAGTCCAAACTGTGGGTTGTCCCTGGAGAAATGCATGGTGGGCAGAAATCTATTTTTATGCCCCATGGTTGGCCCAGGAGCACAGGGGGTTATCAGAAGGCACTTCACCCTTGACAACTCACGCTCTTCAAGTTTGGGATCGTATCCCAGGTCCCAGGTATACAGAGAGGGGAGATGCTGGGTATACAGAGAGGGGAGAGGTTGGGTATACAGAGAGGGGAGAGGCTGGGTATACAGAGAGGGGAGAGGCTGGGTATACAGAGTTTCCCCCCCTCCCCCTCGGTCTGCACTCACCTGCTCAGGTGCTCTGTGTGAGAAAGTTCCTCCTGACGCTATGATATGGGCGGCGCAAGGGAGGAGACTCACTCACACTAATCTCCCTTCTCTGGCTGTCAGTGAACCACCGAGTGCAAAGTACTTAGTGAGAGTGCCGCGGCTGTGCAGGAAGTGCTGTGTCAGACAGCCTGGGATACTCTCACTGTAGGGCTGGCCCTGGACTCAGGGCTATGGGCCCCAGATTCGGAGCTCCAGCCTCAATAGCCATCCCTTAATGACGCCACTGGAAACACTGCTCTAGGGAGTTACAAGTGAGAGTCAGGGAACATATGGCGAACATTAAGAAAGGCAAAAAGGAACACAGTGTACCCAAACATTTTAGAATGGCACATAGAAAAGATCCATCAGGTGTTAACATGATTGTAAAGGCAGAAGGTTTTTTATCTGAATGCATTCTATGCATTCAGATAAAAAGCCTTCTGTGTGCAGCAGCCCCCCTCAGCCCCCTTAATACCTACCTGAGGTCTCTCTCTGTCCAGCAATGTCCATGAGTGTCTCAACCAGCTGAGATTCTCCCTCCTGATTGGCTGAGACACAGCAGTGGTGCCTTTGGCTGCCACTGTTGTCAATCAAAGTCAGCTAGCCAATCAGGAGAGAAGGGGCAGACCAGGTTGGGGCTCCGTGTCTGAATGGACACAGGGAGCTGTGACTCAGCTCGGGTGCCCCCATAGCAATCTGCTTGCTATGGGGGCACTGAACAGAAGGGAGGGGCCAGGATCACAGAAGAGGAGGATCCGGGCTGCTCTCTGCAAATCCACTGCAACAGAGCAGGTAAGTATAATATGTTTGTTATTCTTATAGGAAAAAAAAAGAGACTTTACAATCACGTTAAATTCTGGGGGATAGAGAAGGTCGTTCAACACTGGAGAGGAGGTAATGCTATTAGACAAATGAGTAGCAAGAATCCTTTTGGATTTACGAAACTAAAGTTTTGGCCCCTTGTGGCATGAATACAGACTTTGATCTAAATTGTTTTATCAGTGATAAATGAGAGGTAACAATTTTTATCATACAGGAGAGGAGAGATTTTCTGTGGTTTAATATACACAATTAATGTTATTACAATTTCTCACTATACATTTTTTTTATATAGTAATATAGTTTTTAATTACTTTAGTATATAGGTGTCTTTCTAATAGAGCAATAGTGGGATGTTTATCCTTGTTCATTTGGATGAACAAGAATTTTATTTTATTTTATCTTATTTACTTATTTTTTTAATGTGATTTTTATGATATGTTTTTATTACAGATGACTGTTATTGTATGGATTGTTACTTAGTGTGGGCATCCGGGTAGGGGGAGTAGAGAAAAGATATATGGCGTGGGCATGAGTTCTAGGAGATTATGGGGAGTGGATGGACTAGGTTCAGCCCATTTTTGGTTATTTTCAGTTTTCTATGACCTGTTGCGATCCCCAACTATCTCTCTGTGTTCAGAGGAGGTAGACAATGGGTGGAAGTGGCTTCACTTTGAGGACAGTCCGTCTGTGCTCCACTTCCGGTCTAGTTTTATCTATAGTTTTGGAGATATATAGTCTGAGAAAGCAGGGGCAGGGCTGAGGTGTTGGAGATCACTCGCATACTAGTTCCATACCTGTTTTGTTGCCGCTTGGCTCCTGTGGACTGCTGTGGTTCTCAACCATTTTCCTCTGATGAAAGGTAGTAGAGAGTGGGTGGAAGTGGCTTCACAGTGAGAGCATCTTACTAGTATGTCACTTCCGGTCAAGCGCCATCTACAGTCATGGCTAAGTGATGGCTCTAGGAGGGCGGAAGTGATGTAGGGGTTAAATTCTATTGTTGGTCTCCCTCTTACCTTTTAGCCTTGGCTACAGGGCCCCGGAAGTTCTGCCCAATCAGACACGGACACTGAAACTGAACTGAAGAGCAGAGACTTGTTTATATTGGCTTGTGTTTCATCTTAATTTCACAGGATGAGATGGGTGTTATTATTTATTTTCCACCAATAAGAGGTACAGGGTACATGTTTGGATAACTTTTCCTTTATAAACTTACTTATTCATTTAACCAATTATAATGTTACATATATTTAGAATTATTTACATATCGGTAGCTAAGCAAACTATAATGTTACTTAGCGTTTATAAAAAACTCCAGTGATTTCCTGTCATCCAATACATCTGTCTGGTTCATATCTTCACATATAGAAGTTGTTCCTCATACTGAGTTTCACAATTAATAAGCTTACTGTTAAAAGTTCTATAACATTCTTTTAAACTGACTTATTAAAGCCTGAAATATTATTCATCATTATATTAAACAATTATTTAACCCTTTAATGTATATAGGACTTATAGCCGGAAGGAAGAATGGAGACACGGCATGACACAAATGTGGAGGTCAGCTTCATGCCTCGCTCACTTACCCTACCTAATCATAGATACCCACACAAGTAAGAGTTAAGCTTATTAGATTGTAGACTATAAAAGGGTATCGTGACGGGAGGGCCCGTGGGACCCAGAATCCTTTGGAAAGTATGGGAAACCCATGTTTCAGCTTCCCATGCACCTGTTATGTCTAAGTCACCCTGTGCCATCATGGCACAGGGTGAGTGAGAAAATATATCTTGGATTACTTAAAATGGGACAGTAATATTTATCCACAATATCTCCCAGGATATATGTAAAGACTATTCCTGGTTTGTTTGATTCTGAACTCAACATGTTACTTGAGAGAGCTGATCACATTGGCCTCTAGAACTGGGTAGGAGCCGGACAGTCTACTCATACTATAGTTTGTTGCCTACTAGGCTGAGGAAGGGGGGAGAACACTGTTTGTATTGTTAATTGTAATTAGCTCCTGTGTTTATACTAATGTGTGAGGCTCGGTGACAACAAGTCTGACCTGTAGTAAAATCCTAATTATTCATACAATGCCCAGGAGGGCACGGAGTCACATCAGCTTCTTGAAGGAGTTAGTTAATTAGTTCATGTTAATTCTGGTTCTGGTCACAGGTGTATTGTTAGAGTAATATGAGCAGGAGGGGGGACCTCCTCTTTAACTGTATATAAAGACTTGTTATTTTGATTCTAATAAAGAGTCAGTCCTGCTTGAACCTCATGGCAGAGCCTTGTCTCGTATTTGGGGGAGAATTATTTGTATAGGTTCCTTGTTCGGCTGATTGAAATGTTTGGTAGCTGACTTTGTGTTTGGGTATGGAATGTCCTAAACGACTTTAACCCCTTTCATACTCGGGGTGTCGTTACAGGTATGTTTGATAACGGCTCCCCATCTTCTGAAGAAGCTCATGAAGTGGGTGTAATGTGTACTGGAGTGAGGAGTCGCTGCCATTTGACGTAATTTCACCAATCTGTATTAGTGTGGCGAGTTGATGATATGCGTTTTTTACCTATATTTTTGTGAGTGTTTTTTTCCTAGTTCATTTTAATAAATACATATGTAGCAGAGAGCACTATGGTTTCTCCATTTCTGTTTTCATGATATACTACATGATCATTGAGAGTGAGAGGTCGAAGACTTAGATTCAGAGGTGCTACCAAAGGGAATGTTCCAGTACCATCCAGTATCATCTTAAGTGTAGGGATGAGCCGAACACCCCCATTTGGTTCGCACCAGAACATGCGAACAGGAAAAAAGTTCATTCGAACACTCGAACACCGTTAAAGTCTATGGGACACGAACATGAATAATCAAAAGTGCTAATTTTAAAGGCTTATATGCAAGTTATTGTCATAAAAAGTGTTTGGGGACCTGGGTCCTGCCCCAGGGGACATGGATCAATGCAAAAAAAAGTTTTAAAAACGGACGTTTTTTCAGGAGCAGTGATTTTAATAATGCTTAAAGTCAAACAATAAAAGTGTAATATCCCTTTAAATTTCGTAGCTGGGGGGTGTCTATAGTATGCCTGTAAAGGGGCGCATGTTTCCCGTGTTCAGAACAGTCTGACAGCAAAATGACATTTCAAAGGAAAAAAGTAATTTAAAACTACTCGCGGCTATTGCATTGCCGGTCCGACAATACACATAAAAGTTCATTGATAAAAACGGCATGGGAATTCCCCACCGGGGAACCCCGAACCAAAATTAAAAAAAAAAAAATGACGTGGGGGTCCCCCTAAATTCCATACCAGACCCTTCAGGTCTGGTATGGATTTTAAGGGGAACCCCGCGTCAAATATCCATACCAGACCCTTATCCGAGCACGCAACCTGGCAGGCCACAGGAAAAGAGGGGGGGACGAGAGAGAGCCCCCCCCTGAACCGTACCAGGCCACTCCGCATCCATGCTGGCATGGAGGGTGGCTCCCGCTGTGTGACGCGTCTCCTCTTCTGACGGTTCTTAAATAACGGGGGGCGGGGCCACCCGGTGACCCCACCCCCCTCTGACGCACGGTGACATGACGGGACTTCCCTGTGACGTCACAGAGAATGCCACAGGGAAGTCCCATCATGTCCCGTACTTCAGAGGGGGGCGGGGTCCCCGGGTGGCCCCACCCCCCGTTATTTAAGAACCGTCAGAAGAGGAGACCCGTCACACAGCGGGAGCCTCCCTCCATGCCAGCATGGATGCGGAGCGGCCCAGAGAAGAAGATGAAGAAGAGAAAAAGAGAAGAGAAGAAGATGAAGAGAAGAGCGGGAGCCTCCCCCCATGCCATGGGTGCGGAGCGGCCCGAGGAGAAGAAGATAGAAGACGCCGCGGAGGAAGATGCTGGACGAGAACACCGGAGGAAGAACCAGAAGAGCCACAAGAACCAGAAGAAGAAGATGAAGGAAGATAGAAGAAAGAAGCATTTAAATAAAGGAATTGTCAAAACAACTGTCTCTTGTCATTTTTAACACTTTTGACAGTTTTTTAGTGAAATGGTACCCTTACCATTTCACACGGAGGGGGCGGGATCTGGGGGTCCCCTTGTTAAAGGGGGCTTCCAGATTCCGATAAGCCCCCCGCCTGCAGACCCCCACAACCATCGGCCAGGGTTGTGGGGATGAGGCCCTTGTCCTCATCAACATGGGGACAAGGTGTTTTGGGGGGCTACCCCAAAGCACCCTCTCAATGTTGAGGGCATGTGGCCTGGTACGGTTCAGGAGCGGGGGGCGCTCTCTCGTCCCCCCTCTTTTCCTGCGGCCTGCCAGGTTGCATGCTCGGATAAGGGTCTGGTATGGATTTTTGGGGGGACCCCACGCCGTTTTTTTTTTTTTTTTAATTTTGGCGCAGGGTTCCCCGTAAATATCCATACCAGACCTGAAGGGCCTGGTATGGAATTTAGGGGGACCTGCACGTCATTTTTTTTTTTTAATTTTGGTTCGGGGTTCCCCTGTGGGGAATTCCCATGCCGTTTTTATCAATGAACTTTTATGCGTATTGTCGGACCAGCAATGCAATAGCCGCGAGTAGTTTTACTGTAAATGCCTTTTTTCTTTAGAAATGTCATTTTGCTGTCAGACTGTTCTAAACATGGGAAACATGCGCCCCTTTACAGGCATACTATAGACACCCCTCAGCTATGAAATTTAAAGGGATATTACACTTTTATTGTTTGACTTTAAGCATTATTAAAATCACTGCTCCTGAAAAAACGTCCGTTTTTAAAACTTTTTTTTGCATTAATCCATGTCCCCTGGGGCAGGACCCAGGTCCCCAAACACTTTTTATGACAATAACTTGCATATAAGCCTTTAAAATTAGCACTTTTGATTTCTCCCATAGGCTTTTAAAGGGTGTTCCGCGGCAAATTCGAATTTGCCGCGAACACCCCAAATTGTTCGCTGCGAACAGCCGATGTTCGAGTCGAACATGAGTTTGACTCGAACTCGAAGCTCATCCCTACTTAAGTGGACACTAAGGTTGATTTGACTCCGTGGTGGGGTCAGATATTTGAGGTGAGCAGGAATTTTGCCTGAAGGTGGAGGCACTGAACAACTAGTGACTGTCACAATTTTCACACTATGGTGGAATTTTATGAATGGGACTTTGATATAGACCTGTTTTGTCACCACAATAATGATTTAACCTGATCTGGATTTTGTCATTTATTTGCTTTTGATTGCGCTGCACTTATTTGATGCAAAAAATATGTGAACCCTTACCTTGTAAAACAACCCATTCAGTTTAAAATAGAAATTAAAAGACAAAACATTTTTGTATATACAATGGTGTGAAAAAGTATTTGCCCACTTGCTGATTTTTTTTTTTTTTGCATATTTGTCACACTTAAATGACTCAGATCATCAAACACATTTTATTATTACACAAAGATAACCTGAGTAAATACAAAATGCAGTTTTTAAATGATGGTTTAACTTATTAAAGCAAAAAAGCTGTCCAAACCTGCCTGGCTTTATGTGAAAAAGTAATTGCCCCCTAAACCCAAAAACTGGTTGTGCCACCCTTGGCGGCAACAACTGCAATCAAGTGTTTGCGATAACTGGCAATGAGTATTACATTGCTGTGGAGCAATTTTGGCCCACTCTTCTTTGCAGAATTATTTTAATTCAGCCACATTGGAGGGTTTTCCACATTAACTGCCTGTGTAAGGTCATGATACAGCATCTCAATTGGATTTAAGTCTGGGCTTGACTAGGCTACTCCAAAACCAAAATTTTGGTTTGTTTGAACCATTTGGAGGTGGACTTGCTGTTGTGTTTCGGATCATTGTCCTGCTGCATAACCCAAGTGCACTTGAGCTTGAGGTCACGAACTGATGGCCGGACATTCTCCTTTAGGATTTTCTGGCAGAGCTCAGAATTCATGGTTCCATCAATTATGGTAAGTCATCCAGGTCCTGATGCTGCAAAGCAGCCCCAGACAATCACGCTACCACCACCATGTCTGACTGTTGGTATGATGTTCTTGTTATGAAATGATGTATTAGTTTTATGCTAGATGTTACGCACACCTTCCAAAATGTTGAATTTTTGTCTCATCAGTCCACAGAATATTTGCCTAAAAGTCTTGGGAATAATCAAGATGTTTTTTATGTAAATGTGTGATGAGCCTTTGTGTTCTTTTTGGTCAGCAGTGGCTTTGGCCTTGGAACTCTCCCATGGATGCCATTTTTGCCAGTCTCTTTCTTGTTGTTGAATCATGAACACTGATCTTACCTGAGGCAAGTGAGGTCTGCAGTTCTTTGGATGCTGTTCTGGGTTCTTTTATGACCTCCTGGATGAGTCGCCGTCATGCTCTTGGAGTAATTTTTGTAGGCCGGCCACTCCTAGGAAGGTTCACCACTGTTCCAATTTATCTCCATTTGTGGATAATAGCTCTCCCCAGGGTTCACTGGAGTTCCAAAGCCTTATGCTGCGCACACACGATCGGAATTTGCATTGGAAAAGCCTTGGATGGCTTTTCCAACGGAATTCCGCTCAAGCTTGGCTTGCATACACACAGTCACACAAAAGTTCTCTGAACTTTTGACCGTCAAGAACGTGACGTACAACACTACGATGAGCCGAGAAAATTAAGTTCAATGTTTCCGAGCATGCGTAGGAATTTTGCGCGTCGGAATTCCTATAGACAATCGGAATTTCCGATCGGAAATGTTTCCGTTGCAAAAATAGAGAACCTGCTCTCAATCTTTTGCTGTCGAAAAAGCCGCCAGCAAAAGTCTGACGGAGCCTACACACGGCTCACATCAGTCTTTTGCTGGTGGAATTTCCGATCGTGTGTACGTGGCATTAGAAATGGCTTTGAAACCCTTTCTAGACCAATACATGTTTGTTTCTAATCAGTTCTTGAATTTTTGTAGATTGTGGCATGATGTGTGCTTTCTGTGATCTGTTAGCATGCTTCACTATTTCAGACAGCTTCTATTTATGTGATTTCTTGATTCAACAGGTCTGGCAGTAATCAGGCCTGGGTGTGGTAAGTGAAATTTAACTCAGCTTTCCAAAAAAATGTGGTTAATCACAGTTCATTTATGATTCAGCATAATGGGGGCAATTACTTTTTCATATAGGGCCAGGCAGGTTAGAACAGCTTTTTTCCTTAATAAATATAATAATAATTTAAAAACTGCATCTTGGATTTACTGGGGTTATCTTTGTGTAATATTAAAATTTGTTTGATGATCTGAATTTAAGTGTGAGAAATATGCAAAAAAAAAAAAATCAGAAAGGGGGCAAATACTTTTTCACAGCACTTTATATATTTTTTTTTTTTTAAATACCTCAGCACAAGTCTGACCATTGAAGAACAGGGGGGATGTTTTCCCAGCACAGCCATAAATCTGACCACACTGGGATGGATGTGCTCTCATGCCTAGCATAGGCAGTTTGAAATTGGAAAGCAGGTGGACTGCCAGGAGCACCAGGTATTTCATACAAAGGAAGAAATACAAAAGAGAACAGGATACTTTTTACCACAAGTACAACAGACACCTATCAGGAATATGAAATGCTGGGGTAATATATTCTTTAGTCTGTTTCCATTCTGAGAAGGTTGGTGGAAAGGACCACTTCTAGGTAATCATGATCATTTTTTTGTATAGAAGTAAAGCATTCTCAACAGTTTTTTAGCATTGGAGCTAATAGGGTGGTCCTTTACCAACTCCAATATTCACACTTTAGGACACACAACAATCGGGAGACCCAGGGCTGATTCAAAGAAGCATAAAATAAATTCTATTGATGTCCCGTACCTGGTTGGTGAGCCTGACGTGCAGAGGAAGGCCTCTCGTACAGCTCCGGTTTGAGGGCCACTGATGGTGAGGAAGCAGCACGGCGGAGTAAGAGCACCTAGGATCAGTCCAGTAGTCTGTGTGGGTAGTAGCCATGAACCCACAGGAAGGAAGCCAGGATTGGCTGATAGCAGGAAGAGGAGACAGCAGACAGGCTGGCAGGGCTTGGCTGATGACAGACTGACAGACTGTGGATGCACAACAGGAAGCAGGAGCCTGAAGATGCTGAGCTGGACTGAAGAAGCTGTAGTAGGCTGGAGGAGCTGAAAGCGGGGTCAGACGAGCCAGGTTGGTAACGGGTGGGCAGATCAGGCATAAACGGCAGGCAATAGCGTAGTCGGGTCACAGGCAGAGTTGGCAACAGATGCAGGATCAAACAGGATCAGCAGGCAGAGACAGAATCTGGGGGTTGGAGCAGGTAGCAGACAGGAATAGTTGGGAGCAAGCCGGGTCAGGATCAGAAGTCAAACACAGGAATCAGGAACATACACAGATCGTTGTAGACCAAACCCCAATTAGCCAGTATTGAAGCTTCATTTAAATAGGCCGATTGGCGCCAGTCATTCGCATATGCACCGTAGCTTGTTCTTTGTTGGCGCATATGTGTGTGTCTAGAAACAGCAGCTGAACTATGCTGATGCCTTTCCTGATATTGCCCCCTCCTTATGGGCAGCCTCCGGATGCCCAGCTGGCTCTTCTTTTGCGGGTGATTGCAGAAGAAAGTATGTCTCAAGTTCATAGCAGATACATTCTGCTCTGGCTCCCAGGAGTTCTCCTCTGGCCCATAACCCTTCCATTTGATCAGGTATTGCACTTGATCCCTTCGCTTTCTGCAGTCCACAATTGCCTCAAACTCCTTATCCCCATTGATGATTACAGGTTCAGGTGGTCCAGTTTCTCGATTCTGAAAAGGATCTGGCACTGTAGGGTTTAATAATGACACATGGAACACTGGATGTATCCTAAAAGATTCTGGCAATGACAGTTCATAAGAAACATTGTTAATTCTCCTTCTCACTGAAAATGGCCCCACAAATTTAGGAGCTAGCTTCTTTGAAGGACATGCCAGTTTCAGATTGGTCGTGACTAGCCATACCTGGTCTCCTGGTTACAGGATCAGCTCCCCCCTTCATTTATCAAATGTCCTCTTGTTATCTTCCTGTGCATTGGTAACAGCCTCCTGTAACAACTTGTTGTTATGACTGGAAAAAGTCCAAGGTGCTTTGGACGGCTGGAACTAAGGATTCAGGGACAAGATCAGGCAGAAAGGTGGGATGGAAGCCATAATTTGCGAAAGAATGGAGGCTTAGTGGCTGCATGACAGGAGTTATTATAGACTAATTCCGCTAACGGCATCAGTGACACCCAATCGTCCTGAACAAATTACGTGAAGCACGGATGTATTGCTCCAAGGCCTGATTGGTTAATTCAGTTTGCCCGTTAGACTGCGGGTGGTATGCAGAAGACATAGAAAGCTTGATCTTCAGGGTTTCAGATAGTGCTCTCCAGAATCTTGATGTGAATTGAACCCCTCAGTCTGAGACAATGTCTATGGGCACCCCATGGAGCCTAACGACCTCCTTTACAAATATTCAAGTAGTCTCCACAGAAGCTGGTGTACCTCTCAGAGGTAGGAAGTGGGCCATTTTAGACAGCCGATCAATTATGACAAAAAAGGCTGTACAGCCCTCAGAGGGTGGCAGTTCCACTATAAAGTCCATGAAGATCATGGTCCATGGCCTGTCGGGCACAGGCAAAGGTCTGAGCAAACCCCAGGCCTTGTTTTGGGTGCTCTTACTTCAGGTACAAGTAATGAATGCATTTACGTAGCCTTTCCAATCCTCTTCCAGATCAGGACACCAAAACGTGCGCTGCACCAATTCCACCGTCTTGCGGATTCCGAAGTGTCCTGCTAAGGGGTGGTCATGACAAAACCCCAGAACTGTGATTCGAACATTTTCTGGGAAAAAGACTCAATCTCCTATCCAAAGAAGTCCCTCTTTTGCCTGTAAGGTGTCCCTGATACGACTGGGGGTAACTACAGATGCTTGCTTCAGCTGTGATACAAGATCGGTCTGTAGCAACAGGATGTTTCCTGCTGATAGGATAGTATCTGGTACTGGCAAGTCCTTAGGGTCCTCAAAGATGCGTGACAACGCATCAGGCTTGACATTCTTTGACCCGGGCCTGTAGGTAATATGGTATGAAAACCTTGAAAAGAAAAGTGCCCATTGGGCCTATCGAGTTTTCAGACATTTAGCAGTCCTTAGAAGCTCAAGGTTCTTGTGATCTGTATAGATCAGTATTGGATGAGCTGCCCCTTCTAACAGATATCTCCATTCCTCAAGGGCAGCTTTAATGGCGAGGAGCTCCTGATCTCCCATGTCATAGTTCCTCTCTGCAGGGGCAAGTTTCCTTGAGGAAAAAGCCACCGGATGAATCAAGTTCCTGAGACCTTCACGCTGGGACAGAACCTCCCCGACTGCACTCTCAGAAGCGTCTACTTCCAGGATATAAAGGTAGTGTTGGATCTGGATGACTTAGTACAGAAGCGGGTGTAAACAGTCTCCTAAGGGTCTCAAAGACAACCTGAGCCTCAGGAGACCAGCGGAAACGAACACCCTGCTTGGTGAGCTGTGTAAAGGGCAGGATAGCCAAAAAGTTCTTAATAAATCTGCGGTAAAAATGAGTGAACCCCACAAACTGCTGGATCCCCTTCTTATTTGTGGGTGCTGGCAAAGTCAGGATTGCAGAGACTTTTTGTGGATCCATTTCGATCCCTCCGGTAGAAATGATCAAGCCCAGGAACTGAATAATATTGTAAATGGTAAAAACCACCAACCTGCGCAAATGGAAACTTGTGGATTTAAATGTTATAAGGAGCAGCACGTTATAAGAGTAAGTGAAAATAAAATAATTAACGAGTTAATTATAAACCGCGCTCCCTTTGGGGTGCAAGTGCAAATAGGTGAATAACAATCACAAAAATGCAAGTAAATAATAATCACAAAAATATAAGAAATACTGTGTCAATGGTGACAACCATAGATAGCTTTCAGCTAGAGTCCAATCAAAAAGCATCAGAAAGCATCAAAGTGTTGGAATATCAAACAGTGAAAGCAAAAAAAACAAAAACAAATAGTGTTCAAAATCTGATGTAAATTCTCAAAACTTCTGGATAAATCCTCCTAGTATTCGACAAACATCAAGGGAACAGTAATCCACCACCATCACCGGCAACACAGCCTACTCACCAGATTGTGGTGACTCCCGTTACAGGAGTCAAAAGCGCGTCATAGACATGGCAGAAAGGTTACGCAATCAGGTGCTGGAACTCAGGAATGCTGTGACTGCATAGACACTGGATGGATTTTGATGAACCCTTGGATGGATATTAATGACCAATCTCCATCCGAGGGTTCATCAAAATCCAACCAGTGTCCGTGCAGTCACAGCGTTCTTGAGTTCCAGCACCTGGACCAAGCCGTGATCGCGTTTGCCGAATACTAGGAGGATTTATCCAGAAGTTTTGAGAATATACTTTCATTTTTGAACACTATTTGTTTTTTTTTTTTGCTTTCACTCCCTAGGCAAAAAATGATATTCCAACACTTTGATGCTTTCTGATGCTTTTTAATTGGACTCTAGCTGAAAGCTATCTATGGTTGTCACCATTGACACAGTATTTCTTATATTTTTGTGATTATTATTTACTTGCATTTTTGTGATTGTTATTCACCTATTTGCACTTGCACCCCAAAGGGAGTGAGGTTTATAATTAACTCGTTAATTATTTTCTTTTCCAAGAACTGAATACTTTGCTGCTTGAACTCACACTTTTCAGGCTTGGCATAGATTCCATGTTGGCGGAGATGGCAGGGGACACTCTTGACATGTCCCCGGTGGATTTCAAGAGAAGCGGAGAATACGAGGATGTCATCCAAGTAGACAATGACAAAGATATCCAGATAGTCTTTAAAAATGTCGTTGATAATGTTGAAATGTGGCTGGTGCATTACACAGACCGAATGGCATGACGTCTTTGATGACGCCCTGGGGGAGGGGCGAAACGCGTAGACGAAACATCCGCTCATGTCCAACCAGTGACTCATTTCCTGTTTCCGTGGAACGCACGCTGCAAGCGGCGATCGTGGAAGTATTCTGATATGCCTGATTGCAACCGGGAGTCTGTGAGTAGCGCTGTGATGCGCAAGTGATTTCCCAGCTCCACAATATTTCACCATATTGCCTTTCTCTTTCTTTTGGGGTCAACACCCACAAGTATATGACTTATCTGCATGAACATCTATATCGGCTGCTACATTAGAGGCATCATTCACAACATCCATGGCGATTGATTGACAGCACAGGCTGAAGAGATGCTGTTTGCTTCTAGTGAGGCTGCCAATGAGAGCCCTGTTTAGTAGCCCAGCCAGTATTTATTTTGGACTATTTATTAACACTATATCAACTCTGTTAGCACATAAAATATATTTATTATTTCACCAGCAATTGGATAATACCGATTGCGGATCTATTGTAATTTGCACTTTATGTATGAGATTTATGGGGAATTAGCATTTCTATTTGTGTATTGCACCCAGTATACACTAATATTCACTACCCATGTCATTTATGGATTTAAGTATATCAGTATTGCACAGAGCACTTTATATATAGGATATTCATGGTATAGCACATTTTTTACCAGCGCTGTATGTGTTTGTTTTATAATTTTGAGGTACTCGTTATGGCCAAACCGGGTATGGAAGGCAGTCTTCCACTCATCCCTCTCCCATATGCGGATTAGATTGTAAGCTCCTCTTAAGTCTCATTTTGTGAAGATGGTAGCAGAGCAAAGTCTCTGTAAGAGTTCTGGTACCAAGGAAAGGGGGTAGTGATTGTTGTATATGTTGTAATATGTTCACCGATTTATGTGGGACATTATATTATTATATGTATGTACACATACAGTCAATATTGACCAGGCCAGAATTCAATTGACAATGGTTGATTTGTCCGAGCCAACTGAATTTTAACATAGCAAGGGGACAGCTGAAGACCCTTTGATGTGTTAATCTTATGCAAGTCTATTTGAACATTTCAAAGGGTGTTCAGGTGGTATCTGTTAATCTAATCTAATTACACATATATAAGGGGACCTGTTGATGTTGATATGTGGGAGTGCAAATTGGGGAGGTTTATGACTGCAGCTGTTCATGGCTGGGGGTTGTTGTCTGTCTGAAAGACTAAAGCAAATCAAAGTCCTAAATTGAAATGGCCAATCAAATTGCTCAGCCATTCAGTGTCTAGTGAATATAAGATGGCATTCAGTCTATAGTTTAGGATTCTCTGTCTGTGTGTGATTATGAAGGCACAAATCTAGGAACATGGGACTCTAAGTTAAAGTTATTCTGTTGGAATTTTTGTCATCTGTGGACTTTGGACTTTGATCTGTGTTGGAAGTCAATAAAGTGCATCTCTCTGGAAGAATTGGGTTGCTGCGGAAGAGTACTTACATCATCATTATAATAACTACTAATTAATTACCCACTATATACATATTATATCACTACACCATACTGCCAGGAGCACTGCTTGTCAGAACCCGCTGTGTCACCCTCTACCTTGCTATGTATGGACATTGATGCTGAACTCTGCCAAAGGGTGCCTGGGGCTTATCACAAATAACTGGACGTTTTCAGTAAACGGGGAGCAGACACCCTTCCCACACAGGTTTTACGACTGCCCCATTGAGCTTCTTCCAGGGGATGAAATTCTGTTTGGCTGGATCTTCTCACTTTCCGAAAGGGAATTAGGAACGTTGAAGGAATACATCGATGAGAACCCTCAGAAAGGGTTCATCCGCTCTTCTACTTCACCTGCCGGTGCTGGATTATTTTTTGTGGAAAAGAAGGACCATTCTCTACGACCATGTGTGGACTATCGGGACCTAAATAAAATCACAGTGAAAAATCACTGTAGTGATATAATATGTATATAGTGGGTAATTAATTAGTAGTTATTATAATGATGATGTAAGTACTCTTCCGCAGCAACCCAATTCTTCCAGAGAGATGCACTTTATTGACTTCCAACACAGAACAAAGTCCAAAGTCCACAGATGACAAAAAAAATCCGACAGAGTATATAATTCATTTCTTCCCATTTCTTCCTAGGTCTGCGTCTTCACAGCCATACACAGACAAGACAATCCCTACTATAGACCAGTGTTTTTCAACTCCAGTCCTCAAGGCGCCCCAACAGGTCATGTTTTCAGGATTTCCCTCAGATGAAATGGCTGTGGTAATTACTAAGGCAGTGAAACTGATCAAATCACCTGTGCAAAATAATGGTAAGCCTGAAAACATGACCTGTTGGGGCGCCTTGAGGACTGGAGTTGAGAAACACTGCTATAGACTGAACACCATGTTATATTCACTAGACATTGAATGGCTGAGCAATTTGATTGGCCGTCTCCATTCAGGCCTTTCAGACAGACAACAACTCCCAGCTGTGAACAGCTGCAGTCATAAAGCGCCCCAATTTGCACTCCCACATATTAACATCAACAAGTCCCCTTAGATATGTGTAATTAGATTAGATTAACAGATACCACCTGAACACCCTTTGAACCGTTCAAATAGACTTGCATAAGATTAACACATCAAAGGGTCTTCAGCTGTCCCCTTGCTATGTTAAAATTCAGTTGGCTCGGACAAATCAACCATTGTCAATTGAATTCTGGCCTGGTCAATATTGACTGTATGTGTACATACATATAATAATATAATGTCCCACATAAATCGGTGAACATATTACAACATATACAACATATGGTGAATGTTATTTGATAATACCGGACTTCCAATCAATCTGTGGATTGTGGGCCTGTAGCCATGGTAGGCCCAAAATGACAGGAAACAGGGGTGAAGAAATTGCGTCTAGACGTAAGAGTTCCTGATGATTGGCAGGGGTGATAGCCAGCAAAGGTGGCGTTTCTTTTGTCACTAGTCCAGATTTTACACAAAACCCATCAGCCAGGAATACGGTAAGTCCCTGTTTCTTAGGCTGGAGAGGAATACATTGTTTAGCTGCAAAAGCCAGAGCGATGAAGCAACTGCAAGGCCCTGAGTCAGTAATTGCAGTTACAGGCACGATTCTTCCTGGAAGCTGGAAGGAGACAGGGAACGCAATATGAGCTGAGTTGGCTGACAGGGGCGTGACCCCAGGTTTGGGGTTTACCCTAGAGCAAGGATATGATGAATCCCACCTTTGTAGCTTCTAATAAAAAAGTCCTGTGGTTGAAGTGTAAAGTAGAGCTGACACACATTGCGGAATGCTCTAAACTTTTTTAAAGGGTAGATTTTTATTTATTTTCAGTACATAACATACAAACAACAAACAAACATTTATATGGAGCGAACATCGCTCAATCCATTACAAAATAATGTAAACTGGTATACATTCATAGTTCTATTTTGCATAATTGAAACCATTTAGTGGTCAGGGGCTTCACTCAATCCTTCAAGGAGCAGGTGGTATGGTACTCTTGGAGCTGACCCAAGAGCCCCAAATCTTTAGGATTTTTTGGGGGCATCCTCTGGCTTCATATGTCAACTTGTATAACGGTATAGCATGATTGATGGTAGTGAGCCAAAAGGCTATAGTGGGCAAGGATTGAGACTTCCAATGAATGGTTATCGATTGCTTAGCATAAAACAATACTATACGCATAAAGGTTTGTACATTTTTAGATATACTTTCATCATCAATATATCCTAGTAAACACCATAGGGGATTACAGATGGTGACGTATCTGTAAATATAGGAAGTATGCCGTGCAGGGTAGGTTAAATTCCTCAAAAGGGCAGAATATGTTATCCAAAAATAAGTACATAATTGTTTTCACCCCCCCCCGTTTAGACCAGAATCCCCCATCAGCTCTACGGGAGAATTCTTGTAGATTTGGATTCTCCCTACTAACTCTGCACCTCCCATGCATTTTAACTTGTCAACTTACTAGTGTCCTGAGGGACCCCCCTCTCAGGTCGCCCTCCCTTCCCCCCTGCTCATCTTCTTTCTCCTCTGCAGGCACACCCGACAGTTACGTACCACCGTAAAAGGAAAATACAATTATATACATTCCTACTATATTTGTAGGTAGGTGCGATCTCTCATCAGTCTATCTGTCTGCCACTTTCACTTCTGGCAATCAGCACCACTGCATTCCTGTGCTTGTACAGCCCATATGTATTCTCACACTCCGATCCATTCACATCCGTCACTCTCTGCCATCAAGCTGCACTAACTGCATATTCCCACCCCACTGACATGACACTTTTTTCAACATAGGCACATGTCATGTGCATTTGGGTGGGCCCTACTTATGTGTATATGAATATATATATTTATTTGTACAACTGTATGGTCATTTCTGTGCCCCTAGATGTGCATTCTGTGCTCATTTGCATACATCCATAGTCTCCCCAAGGTAATACTTAAAATCTGGCCTGTTGGTGGGTCCTGAGGACAGGAGTTGAGAACCACTGATTTAGGAGATGATTACATGTGTAGCAGCTGACATCACCAGCACATGCCATCCATAGAGAGCTGTGCTGCAGCCATGACTCCCATCATTGAAAGAGTCAGGGCGCCACTGCAGGGATCCACTTTTAAGGCAAGTTTTTCATAATGTGCTAGTATGCAGAGCAATACTGGATGTGGCACCATAAACGCATAGAATTACTGTCCCATATTCTTTCATAAATATTTACCTCTCCAACTGCCTGCACTACTGTACATTTAACAGTTGGATGTCAAATATCATATGCAGGTCTGAAGATGATTTCATTACTGAGCCCGACAGGAAATCCTCAAGTCAAAACATACCCTGTTGGATAAGCTGTCTGAATCGCCTATCTAGTAGGTCTGGGGAAAATGCTGGGTTACCAGGGCCATCGGTGCATTTTCAGAACCTGAAACATAGGATTGCCACCATTAATGTAGTACTCCAAGAGTTGCCCTGATCAGAGGAGGACTCTTGAGGAAACCCAAAAGATTAAGTTCTATCCAGGGTAGATATTGCAATGGTATGTCGGTGCAAGATTGTTTGAGTTCAAGCCACTTTTTGTGGCCGAAGTCACTACATTAGGCTATCGCTTGAGAGATGGACCTGATTTTGCCCATACAAAATCATATGAATACACTACAGACTAATTTTAAAAAGGATTGTGGGATGAAGATGGGCAAGGTTTGGAAAGGGTATAAAAACCATCTGGGCATGATATTCATCTTTAGAATGGGGTTTCGACCACTTATGCAAGTCTTCCTTAAGTTCATGAAGCTGGAAAGTTGGCTGTAAAGATAATGTCCACGGTAGGAGTTACTTTCACTGCCAAATAGTTAAGGTGGGAAGTTGTCAGTGGAAATGAAGAAATATCAAAGAGCGTGGGCTCTCCTGGGGAGCAAGGTAAGCATCTTGGACTGCAAAGTTATCTTGAAAATGAATAAAATGCTATATCTGAAATTTACTCAAAAAGGTTGGGAAGAGTGATTTACGCGTCTAAACAAAAAATGCGAAAGCAGCTACCTTCTGCTTCCCTTAACCACTTGCCGACCAGCCACCGTCATTATACAGCGGCAGGTCAGCACGTTCTAGCGAGCCGTTGTAGCTATAAGTCGGCTCCTCTAAGCAGGATAGCAGGCGCGCGCACGTGCCCACTGCACTGCGGGGGTGCCGATGCTCGTGGCCGGCGGTCCCGATGACCACTGACCACGAGCAATTGGGGGCATGGGAGGCAGAACAGGTACGTGTGTGTGTAAACACACAAATCCCTGTTCTGTTCGGAGAGACAGATTGTGAGTTCCTAATAGCTAGGAACCACGATTTGTCATCCCCTCTAGTCAGTCCCCTCCCCCTACAGTTAGAACACACAGTCTGGGAACACAGTTAACCCCTACATGCCCCCTAGGGTTAACCCCTTCCCTGTCAGCGACATTTATACAGTAATCAGTGCATTTTTATAGCACTGATCGATGTATAATTGTCAATCGTCCCAAAAGTGTCCGATGTGTCCACCATAATGTTGCAGTAAAAATTGCAGATCGCCACCATTACTAGTAATATAAATATATATATATATATTAATATATTATTATATATAAATTAAAGATGTCATAAATCTATCCCCTATTTTGTAGCCGCTATAACTTTTGCGCAAACCAATCAATATACGCTTATTATGATTTTTATTACCAAAAATATGTAGAAGAATACACATCGGCCTAAACTGAGAAATAAAATTAGCTTTTTTTTAAAAAAATCGGGGATATTTATTATAGCAAAAAGAACAAAATATTGCGTTTTCAAAATTGCCGCTTTTTTTTTTTGTTTTGTTTATAGCGCAAACAATAAAAACCGCAGAGATGATCAAATACCACCAAAAGAAAGCTCTATTTATGGGAAAAAAAATGTTGTTTGGGTACAGTGTCGCAAGACCACGCAATTGTCAGTTAAAGTGACGCAGTGCCGTATTGCAAAAAATGCTCTGGTCAATGAGTAGCCAAATCTTCCGGGGCTGAAGTGGTTAAAAAAGGTTTAAATATTCAAATTTTGATGGATATGGCGCAGGAAAGCCTCCAGAATCAAGATGAAAATTAGGGGCAACATAGGACACCCTTGGCATGTGCCATTTGCCAACATAAATTAAGCTGAAGTTGCCTCATTCAACCTTACCGCTGCCATAGAAATGAAGTAAATGGCATATATCCGTTTACTAAAGTTTGTCCCTACTCCAAAACTTGATCATGGTGGAGGACTTCGTGAAGGAGAGGCAAGAGTCTGAGCAATATGATTTTAGTAAATTTCTTTAAATCAACATTTAGTAGAGAGATCAGGCGGTAGTCTATACATCGAGCCTGGCCTTTTCTCTCCTTCAAGATCACAGAGTTGTGTGTCTGTAGTGTGTCAGATGCTCGACCATCCAAAATCCCAAACCTGTGGGGCTAGCATGGGAGCAAATGCCTTATAAGCACCAATATAGCCATCAGGCCCTGAGGCCTTATGGGGCTTGAGGAACTTGACTGCTGTCAGGAATTCTTTGGTTGTGAGCGGAGCATTACGAGACTCGACTGCATCAGTGGGAATGGTAGGGAGGCCTGTGGATGTGAGACAGTCATGGATTCGTAATTTCTCCCATTTTTTGGGCCACACACACACATGTTTAGTTCCAGTTCTGAAGATACAAATTGATCTCTACTGGCATAAGAAGTTTCACACTTCTTATGCCATTTTGTACTAGTAATCAATAGTTTGGGATATTCTTAAGATTTTACCAGTCATTTCATGACAGCACTTACTTGCCATCATCCGCGTGGTATGCCACGGAATCCGGCAGCCATCCTGGTTGGTGATCCAGACTGTAATACTGTGGCACTAGTCCAACAGCGATTGTCCCTCGAACGCCACAGTCCACAATAGACACCTAGAAGGATAAGAGGTCATTACATGAGAGATGAGGGAAATAAAGACTCACTTGGGTGAATTTACACATCAATCACAGTCGTTTAAAAGCACATACACCTATATCTGGAAGATTCATCTGTTACCTGCAATCAGCTAAGGATTTAACAAAATGTAACATACTCTCCCAATATGAATTCAATATGCACATTGAGGCTGCGCTGTTATCACCAACTCAAACATGTTTTTGTGCTTCCAATTTATGGATGGCCATTTAGAACATTCAAATAATGACCAAACAGGCCCTGATATTCTGCTTCGATAATATATACTCCCTATATCTTAAAATACACTAAACGATGTTGTTCTGGTTCTTTGATATAATAAGTAAAATTTCATAAAAACTTTCAAGTTAAATTTAAAAAAGGCAGAAAAAGTGGTGATCTCACAGTTAACCTAATTTACAATAGGTTTCTAAAGAACTGTCTGGTACTCAGCACAAATTATTGAATTCTATTAAAACCTGTACTACAGCAAATAATTAAAGGAAACCCAAAATGGTAATCTTCACTGTGTACGAGTGACAAGTAAACCTTTAAAAGGGAAACCATGGCTGGGCTATGGACATTTAAGTAATTATATTCTTAAACAGCAAATGAGCTTATAAAACAAGCCCTCAATGCCCTCTAACTAAAAATGGTGTGGCGCAATTCATCCTCAGAATTCACAGCAGTCCTTTTCTCATGCAGATCAGCACAGACCCCTTGCCAGCAGAGACTAGCAGCCTTTCAATCTGTAAACACAGAGCAGGCGCTCAAAGAGGGGGGAGCAGGATAAGCTGAGCTGCTGAATTACTTTAATGCTTCTGTTGTGAAGTTTAGGATGAATTGGTTCACAGTGCCTTCAACTACAGAGGTCAGAGAGCGCTTATTTGAAAGGCTCATTTGCCACTTATGTATACACTCACCGGCCACTTTATTTAGGGACACCTTGCTAGTACTGGGTTGGACCTCCCTTTGCTTTCAGAACTGCCTTAATGCGTCATGGCATAGATTCAATAAGGTGGTGGAAACATTCCTCAGAGATTTTGGTCCATATTGACATGATAGCATCACGCAGTTACTGCAGATTTGTCAGCTGCACATCCATGATGCGAATCTCTTGTTCAATCCCACAGGTGCTCTATTGGATTGAGGTCTGGTGACTGTGGAGGCCATTGGAGTACAGTGACCTCATTGTCATTTTCAAGAAACCAGTTAGAGATGATTTGAGCTTTGTGACATGGTGCATTATCCTGCTAGAAGTAGCCATCAGAATACGGGTACACTGTAGTCATAAAGGGATGGACATGGTCAGCAACAATACTCAGGCAGGTTGTGGCATTTAAATGATGCTCAATTGGTACTAAGAGGCCCAACGTGTGCTAAGAAAACATCCCCCACACCATCACCACCACCACCACCAACAGCAAGGTAGGATGGATGCATGCTTTCATGTTTGCGTGAAATTCTGACCCTACTATTTGAATGTTGCAGCTGAAATCGAGACTAATCAGACCAGGCAACGTTTTTCCAATCTTCTATTGTTCAATTTTAGCGAGACTGTGCGAATTGTAGACTCGGTTTTCTGTTTTTAGCTGACAGGTGTGGCACCCAGTGTGGTCTTCTGCTGCTGTAGACCATCTGCTTCAAGGTTCGATGTGTTTGTTCAGAGATGGTATTCTGCATACCCTGGTTGTAATGAGTGGTTATTTGAGTTACTATTGCCTCTCTATCATCTCAAACCAGTCTACCCATTGTCCTCTAACATCAACAAGGCATTTTCGTCTGCCGCTCACTGGATATTTCCTTTTTTTTTTGGACCAGTCTCTCTAAACCCTAGAGATTGTTGTGTGTAGTTTTCTCAAATATTCAGACTAGCCCGTCTGGCACCAACAACCATGCCACATTCAAAGTCACCTAAATCCCCTTTCTTTCCCATTCCAATACTCAGTTTGAACTTTAGCAAGTCACCTTCACCACGTCTAGATGCCTAAATGCATTGAGTTGCTACCATGTGATTGTCCGATTAGCAAATTGTGTTACCAAGCAATTGAACAGGTGTACTTAATAAAGTGACTGCTTAGTGTATGTAAATACTTGAACATAGATAGCTTGTCCACAGATTTATTTAAGGCTCAGTAAAGTCATATCGCTTTATCATACCGAATAATGCTTTACTGTTGTACGTTACATTTATAAATGCTAAAGTGCATACGTTTAAACATTTATAAACAAAGCCATATGCTATTGCATAATTAGACCTAAAAACTTATAGTGGTTAACCATAACCCAGAACTCAAAAAAAACCATATTAAAGCGGGTAGTAAACTCCCATGTCCATCTTGTACCTACAGGTACAGTGAGGACGGAAAGTATTCAGACCCCCTTAAATTTTTCACTCTTTGTTATATTGCAGCCATTTGCTAAAATCATTTAAGTTCATTTTTTCCTCATTAATGTACACACAGCACCCATATTGACAGAAAAACACAGAATTGTTGACATTTTTTGCAGATTTATTAAAAAAGAAAAACTGAAATATCACATGGTCCTAAGTATTCAGACCCTTTGCTCAGTATTTAGTAGAATCACCCTTTTGATCTAATACAGCCATGAGTCTTTTTGGGAAAGATGCAACAAGTTTTTCACACCTGGATTTGGGGATCCTCTGCCGTTCCTCCTTGCAGATCCTCTCCAGTTCTGTCAGGTTGGATGGTAAACGTTGGTGGACAGCCATTTTTGGGTCTCTCTAGAGATGCTCAATTGGGTTTAAGTCAGGGCTCTGGCTGGGCCATTCAGAAACAGTCACGTAGTTGTTGTGAAGCCACTCCTTTGTTATTTTAGCTGTGTGCTTAGGGTCATTGTCTTGTTGGAAAGTAAACCTTCGGCCCAGTCTGAGGTCCTGAGCAATCTGGAGAAGGTTTTCGTCCAGGATATCCCTGTACTTGCCCACATTAATCTTTCCCTCGATTGCAACCAGTCGTCCTGTCCCTGCAGCTGAAACAAACCCCCACAGCATGATTCTGCCACCACCATGCTTCACTGTTGGGACTGTATTGGACAGGTGATGAGCAGTGCCTGGTTTTCTCCACACATACCGCTTAGAATTAGGGTCAAAAAGTTCTATCTTGGTCTCATCAGACCAGAGAATCTTATTTCTCACCATCTTGGAGTCCTTCAGGTGTTCTTTAGCAAAGTCCATGCGGGCTTTCATGTGTCTTGCACTGAGGAGAGGCTTCCATCGGGCCACTCTGCCATAAAGCCCCGACTGGTGAAGGGCTGCAGTGATGGTTGACTTTCTACAACTTTCTCCCATCTCCCGAATGAATCTCTGGAGCTCAGCCACGGTGATCTTTGAGTTCTTCTTTACCTCTCTCACCAAGGCTCTTCTCCCACGATAGCTCAGTTTGGCCGGATGGCCAGCTCTAGGAAGGGTTCTGGTCATCCCAAACGTCTTCCATTTAAGGATTATGGAGGCCACTGTGCTCTTAGGAACCTTAGGTGCAGCAGAATTTTTTTGTAACCTTGGCCAGATCTGTGCCTTGCCACAATTCTGTCTCTGAGCTCTTCAGGCAGTTCCTTTGACCTCATGATTCTCATTTGCTCTGACATTCACTGTGAGCTGTAAGGTCTTATATAGACAGGTGTGTGCAGGGCTGTCTTTTTGCATGGGCACGCTGGGTAGTTGCCCGGAGGCCCCACTTGCATGGGGGGCCCCACCTGCCCAGCGACCCCAGCCAAGGCCGCCTGCACTCAGTGCCCTTGGGCCGCTTTTGGCTCGGAGCTTTCCCAGTTGCCTGTCAGTAAAATGAAGACCAGCGGTGGGCGCCGCAATGCCTCCTCTTCTGATCTGGCGCCGCCCATTGAACTGAGTCATATGCCTGAGGGGAGCAGGAGAATGCTGTGGTGCTGCTTGATTTCTCCTCCTTCCATCTGGCCCATGCGGCGCCAGCTCCGCTCGCTAGTCTGCATGCAGAGTCACGAGTGAGAGCAGCAGGACTGCAGGAGAATAGGAGAAGTGAACGGCCGTGGAGTGGAAGAATAAAGGTGCTGCAATCTGTATAATCTCTCTCTCATCATTTCACGGTGCATCTCTCTCTCTCTCTCTCTCTCTGCCTCTCTATCTCTCCCTATGCCTGTCTCTCTCTCTCAAAGCAAACTCATTTTTTTTACAGGTAAAAATAAATGGCCTGCAGAGCATTGCACTCTCTCTCTCACACCATTGCAGCCTCTCTCTCTCTCTCTCTCACACCATTGCAGCCTCCCTCTCTCTCACACACCATTGCATCCCCCCTCTCTCTCACACCATTGCAGCCCCTCTCTCTCACACACCATTAGCCTTATTGATAATTTGCATTTTTATTCTCGTGCGCGATTGTGTAGACAGGGCCTCAGTGCACTGTATTGCCCAGGGGGCCTATAATGCTGTTAAGATGGCGCTGGGTGTGTGGCTTTCCTAATCAAGTCCAATCAGTATAACCAAACACAGCTGGACTCAAATAAAGGTGTAGAACCATCTCCAGGATGAACAGAAGAAATGGACAGCACCTGAGTTAAATATATGAGTGTCACAACAAAGGGTCTGAATACTAAGGACCATGTGATATTTCAGTTTTTCTTTTTAATAAATCTGCAAAAATGTCAACAATTCTGTGTTTTTCTGTCAATATGGGGTTCTGTGTGTACATTAATGAGGAAAAAATGAACTTAAATGATTTTAGCAAATGGCTGCAATATAACAAAGAGTGAAAAATTTAAGGGGGTCTGAATACTTTCCATCCCCACTGTAAGTCTATAATAAGGCTTACCCGTAGGTATAGTAAATATCTCCTAAGCGTGCACTGTTTAGGAGATATTTACATGTGTAGTAGCCGATGACATCAGCAGCACATGCACACTGCACTCTCGATTGACGGTATTCAAATGGCCTGCACACCACTGGAGGGGTCCACTTTTTTTTGGAGGAAGTCTTTCATAATGTACTATAATGTACTACAAAAGCGGCCACTGCTAAACTGAAAAAAAAAAAAAACATACAGTCTGGATCACTGCTCATAATTGCATTGTTTTGATTAGTCCTCAATGTAATGGTTTGGAGCCTGTATAATACAGGAGGATTATCACGTATAAATGTTATATATGACGTGTGCAGCAACTTGTTAAGATGACATGATCTTTTTTACAATTTAAAATGTGAAAATGCAAATGAAACTCTCCCTTGTAAAGAAGATCATAAATATTTACCTCTTCCACAGCCTGCACTACTGTACACCTCTCCTATGAAGAGAAGTCATCCCCTCAAGTCTCTTCAGAAACCAACCCCCCTGAAGTGTTGATCTCCTAGTCCCCCATTGCGCTAAGCAGTTCTGCTGACCCCAACTGTCACTACTGTACCCTAAAGTGATGGTCGTTGAGAGGAACAATTGAGAACAGCAGGGTCCAGGAGATCAAAGCTTCCAAGAGGGTTGGTTTCTGGTCAAATTTTGGGGGATGATCATTCTTCAGCAGAGCGCTATTTGGTGGTGTGGGCAGCAGGGGAGGCAAGGATCCACCATCTCAGGCAAAGCCTTAACTTACGATTTAATTTAGTCACAGCTAACATACATCGGTAATTTAGGTTCTGGCGCCACAATATAAATACTGTAGCTGCACACATCATTCAGAAACCTGGGGATTACTGACTATGCCCCATCATATTTGTAAAAACAGCCACAGAACCATACAGCAGAAAAAAAACTAATTATAGTAGATATACTTTACATATTCTTGCACACTCTTAACTGAAAAAAGCAGACATGCAATTCACAGCAAGATGGATTCTCTACAAACAAACAAAATTAGAAAAACTAAAGCTGGCCAAAGATGGATCGAAATTTGGTTGGTCCCTGCTGAACTGGACAAATTTCAATCCATCTATGGCAGTTGCAGTTCCAGAGAAGTCAATCTAATGAAAGCCAGCTTGTTGGAAATTTTCCTTTGATCAGCGCTGATCAGTGTATTTTGAGGTGAAGTCTCCGCTGTCAGAATACAATAACACAGCGGAGAGGATTTCTCCATCCACCTCGCTTGCGTAGATGGGGGAATCTGTTAAGTTGATCGGGGGGAAAAAAATGACTAGTTGCACTTACCGGTAATGGTGTTTCTGGGAAGTCTTCCAGGACGGCACCCTGAGAGATAACTGGTCCACCTGACAGGAAACACAATCAAAGAGGTTAAAAGCCCCCGCCCCTCCCTGTGCTCCTCAGTTGTGACAAAGTATTGACCCACACCAGTGCAGGAGAGTGAAGAAAACCAACCCCACCACACTCTATACATTAAATGATACCTAAAGAGAATGGGTGGGAAGTAGGCCTGCCATCCTGGAAGACTTCCCAGAAACACCGTTACCAGTAAGTGTAACTGGTCATTTTCTCAAGTCGTCTTCCAGGACGGCACCCTGAGAGAGGAGCAAGTAGCTCAGGCCTACCTTAGGGCGGGACAACCGCTTGCAGGACCTTCCTGCCAAATGCCAGATCCTGAGGGGACAGTAACACCACCCTGTAATGCCTCAGGAAAATGTTCTGGCTTGTCCATGTAGCTGCTCTACATATCTGCTCCACCGATCTCTGGCCCTTTTCGCCAAGAGGTTGCCAGAGATCACGTGGAATGTGCTTTAAGGTCTCTAGGAACTGCCTTACCGGACTGCTCAGGTTAGGGCAATAGCGTACTTAAGCCATCTAGCTATGGATGCTTTAGAAGCTTGTTGGCCCTTCTTTTGGCCATTAGAATTAACTAAAAGATGGTTGGACCTTCGAAACACCTTAACTTTTTCTAAGTAGGATAACAAACAACGTCTGACGTCCAGACAGTGAAAAGAAACTTCCCTCTCATTTTGGGGGTTATTACAAAAGGAAGGCAGCACTACTTCCTGAGTTCTATGGAACTTGGATGCTACCTTAGGGAGGCACAGGGGGTCCTCCTGCCTAAGTATAACCCTGTCCTCAAGTAAACGGAAATATGGTTCCTTGATTGAAAAAGCCTGAATATCGCCTACTCTCCTAGCTGAGGTGATTGCTAGCAGAAAGGCCAACTTAAAGGTCAGGATCCTAAGGGGGATTTGATCTATTGGTTCAAAGGGAGCCCTTGTTAACCCTTCTAACACCAAGGTAAGGTCCCATGGTGGAAACCTAGACACCTGGACAGGGGACAACCTCTCTCTGACCAAAAGGAACCTCTTGATCAGGGGGTCTAATGCCAAGTGTCTCTCCAGAAAACAGGACAAGGCTGCGACCTGTGCCTTCAGTGTTTTGGTTGCCAATCCCTGATCCGCTCCATCCTGAAATTCCAGAATGGCGGGGACTTCTTGTTGTGAAGTCCCTCTCACCTGACACCAGCGAGAAAACCCCCCCAGGTCTTAGCGTAAATACGCCTTGTGACCGGTTTTCTATTAAGGAGGAGAGTATCCACTACTCTGTCCGACAAGCCCTTCTCCCGCAGGTTCTGCCTTTCAAGAACCAGGCCATCAGCCTGAAGAAGCTGGGGTCTGGATGGCAGACTGGACCCTGAAGGAGAAGGTCGCGCCGAACAGGAAGGTGTAGAGGCGGGGCTATGGACCAACCCTGTAGGGCTGGAAACCAAGGCCACCACAGAGCTATCAGAATCAAGTTGCCTTCCGAGAGAAACAACTTTTGAAGGACTCTCAGAATTAGCCCCAAAAAAGTCCCAAACCTGGGCCAATCCCTTCCGAGCCCCCTTCTCGGGCAAGGGAAAAGAATCTCTTTACCCTTCTGTTTTTTCTGCGGGCAAAGAGATCTATCTCTGGAACGCCGAACTGCCGACATACCAGGGAGAAAACCTCTGGATTTAGCTCCCATTCTCCCTGCAGAATTGGCTGATGACTGAGATAGTCTGCCTCTGTATTCAAAGTTCCCTTTATGTGGACTCCGAAAATTGAGCAAATCCGATGCTCCGCCCAACCCAGGATCTCGAATGACAGGGCCAGGAGAGTTGTAGATCTGGTGCCCCCCTGATGATTCAAGAATGCCACTGCTGTGGCATTGTCTGATAGGACCTGAACTTCCTGGTCCTTGATCCTCCCTTCGAAAGCTTTTAATGCTTCCCTGATGGCCAAAAGCTCTCGAAAGTTGGAGGAGGTCTTTCTCTGCCTCGGGTCCCAGGACCCCTGGGCTCTTAGATCCTCCAGGTGAGCCCCCCACCCCCAGGAACTTGCATCTGTAGTTTTCCTGAGAGGCTGAAGCTGACTCCAAAGGAGACCCCCCTGAAGCCTCTGAGGGGGAAGCCACCAGCGAAGAGAGTCTTTTACTTAGAACGGAATGGCAACTTTTATGTCCAGAGAGCTTCTTTTTCTCTACCAAGAGGACAGGAGGAAGTGCTGGAGGGTCCTGGAATGTAGCTGTGCCCAAGGAACTGCTGGGATAGATGCAGTCATTAGGCCCAGCACCCTCATAATACCTCTGTATGAGATTGTCTTTGCCTCTAACAGAGATGTGGTTGCTGAAATGAGGCCCTCTACCTTGCTCTGGGGAAGAACTAATTTCTGTTCTGAGGAATCCACCAGGAATCCTAGATACATTTTCATTCGGGCAGGAATCAGCGAGGATTTTTCCTTGCTGATGATCCAACCCAGGGATTCTAAGGTCTCTATTACCCTGGTTAGATCCAAAAGTAGCTGATCCCGATTTTAGTTGCAAATTAGAATTTCTTGTAAATAGGGAATCAGCGCTACTTCTTGGAGATGCAGAAAGGCCACCACTTCTGCCAGAGCCTTTGTAAAGACCCTTGGACTGGATGCCAGTCCGAAGGGGAGGGCCACAAACTGCCAGTGCTGAACTCCCTCTGGAGAGGTGATTGCGAATCTCATGAAGATTTGATGGTCCTGAAATATAGGGACGTGAAGGTAGGCGTTACCATAAACACGTCCTTGAGGAGGTGTCTTCTGAGAGAATAAACACTCTTCGTGTGGAACTTCTTGTACCGCAGAAAGACATTGAGGTTCCTTAGATTTATGATGAGACGATACCTTCCTCAGGGCTTGGGTACCACAAATATGTGGGAGTAAAACCCTTGACCCCGCTGTCCCTCTGGGACTGGCACTATGACCTCCTGACTGGCCAGTTCTTCTATGTTCTGTAGGACTGCTGCTTTGCAGGGATCCCTGGGAAGGTGAGTCAAGAGAAACTTGGGGGGAGGAGGGGAGAGAAACTCTAATCTGTAACCCTCTCTTATGATCTGTAGAATATGGGGGCTCTGTGTGACCCTTTCCCACTAAGGGACAAAGTAGGAAAGTCTTCCCCCTACTGGAAAGTCATTTGGGGGTCTTGTCACCCAACTTCTGGCTGGAAAAGAGAATGCCTGATTTTTGCTCGTCTTTCCCAGCCCCCCAAAGTCTATTAGAGGAGACATTTTCCTCTGAGAAGCGGTTCTTTGCCTGGGGGCCTCGAAAGAACCTCTTCCTATCCCTCCTTGGTTTAGTAGGGAATTTCTTCCCCTTTTCTGTAGACCTAGCAAGGGCTTGATCTAGGCCAGTACCAAACAGGAGGGAACCCTCAAAGGGGAGGCAACATAGATGGGTCTTGGATGAGCTATCCCCGTCCCAAGTTTTAACCCAGAGGGTTCGCCTGGCTGAGTTTAGTAGGGCCCCGGATTTGGCGGTGGTGCATACCGTCTCCACCCCAGCATCCGCTAGGTATGCGACAGCACTACCTATGACCTCCAATGAATCTAAGACTTCCCTAGACTCGGAGGTCTGGGAGATGTGGTCTATCAGCTTAGAGACCCACATGTCAGCATTTCTAGCTATGCAGGCTGAGGCCAACGAGGGGCTCATAGCCGCGGCATTAGCATCCCAGGCCCTACGTAAAATAGTTTCCCCCCCAATCCATCTGGTCCTTGAGGTTACCAGTGTCTTCAAAGGAAAGATCGGATTGTTTAGAAACCGGTGCCACAGAGGTGCCTAACCTAGGAATTTTGAAAAACTTCTCATCCACCCCCGTAAAAGGGCATCTACGCTTTCACGTCTTGTTCATTTCAGGAGCCTCTTTTCTCCTTCCACTCCCTTAAGATAATCTCTTTGAGTGCAGAATGTACTGGAAGAACCCTGGCCTGAGGTTTAATAAAGCCCCTATACATTTTATCTTGGGCAGAGACCTGCTCAGTGGGCTCCTGAATCTCTTCTGAAGCGTAAATGGCTCTCAGAAGGTCCTCCATGTCGTCAGCTGAAAAGATATGCCTGCTAGACCTGGAGTTCTCCCTCTCATCCTCCTCTTGGCTGTCCAACACCCCCTTGTCCGAGAACCCACGCTCAAGGGATTCGGACTCACCCTCCTCCTCTGAATCCTGAGGTAGGGGATACTTTGGGGTATCTGCCGGGCGTCTAGACCCCCTAGAGGAGGAGGCATCCTTACTGGTATGAGCCTCTGAATCCTTAGGTTTGAGAGAGGATTGAAAGGCTTTTAGAGTGGATAGCATCTCAGTTTGTACTGTGAGAAACTCTTTCATAATCTGAGATGTTTCCTTCCCTGTCAGCTTCTGTATACACTTAAAGCAGAAGGGTTTAGGATGATCTGGGGGTAATCTATCATTACAGTTCCCGCATCTCTTAGAGGGGGTAGAGGATTTCACGGGACAGCTGGCAACCTCACGGGTAGTGGCATTGTCCCCTGAAACAAAAATACAGGCATCAACTTATAGCACTGTAACACCCAGAGGAGAAGAGTTGGGGTACCCTCCCCCATCTAAACCTCTGGCGGCCAGTCAGACTCAACCCTGTGGTCTCTTCCATGGCCGTGGACCCTGTGAGTCTCTCCTCATGTTCCATGCTGCTGGTGTCAGTGAACCTCTTCCGATAGCCCCTGACACAAGTAAGCGTGAGCTGGTCTGTAGGAGAAGTGGGCGCCTGCTCCTTCTGGTTTTTTATCCCCTTTTGCAATGTGAGGCTGTGGCTTCCTCCACTCCAATGCACTGATGCCGCCACCATTTAGCCATAGACCAGAAATGACGTGGGGCGCGCTGCACTCACTTCCTGTTCAGTGGAGGAAGTGATGTCATTCCTCCACGATCTTCAGGAAGATGACGACGAGTGGCCACAGGACGCTGAGCGGTGTCTGCTCAAACTCCCTCCACTGCAAGAGGGAAATAACCACGCAGGCTCAGCAGGGGGGGGGGGGGTGCGGCGGAGCGCCAGCTCATCTACAGACTCACCCCCTGCCCCCTGCATAAGGAAGGCAGCTCACCGCAGCCCTGTCGGAAGCAAAAAGGCTCCTTTTCTGCACGGCCACCCGCAGAGGTAAGGAGAGGAGGCAGGAAAATTGGCCCCTGAAGTTCTGGGTACACCCCTGTACCCAGGGTCCTTCAGCGCTCAGGGGGGCTCTTCCAGTTTCTGCTGCCCCCCCTGAGGAAAGGATAGGGGAACCCCCCAGGAAGGATAAATATATCCTGCCGGACCCAGAGGCTTCCCAGGCATTTGGTCCAGCTCCCAGGGGGAGACCACCAGCCCCAGGCTTCGGGTCTTACAAGGAAAATAACAAACAGTTTCGCTGTGGGGAAACACAATCAAAAACTGAGGAGCACAGGGAGGGGCGGGGGCTTTTAACCTCTTTGATTGTGTTTCCTGTCAGGTGGACCAGTCATCTTTCAGGGTGCCGTCCTGGAAGACGACTTGAGAAAACTGATCCATGTATGGCCAAGCCTGACCAGTGTAGTATAAATGACCCCCATACCTTAAACTGTTATGCACCTATACTCCAACCCACTTTATTACTATTTATAATAACTGAGACCACACCTTGCTTTGGAGCATAACTGGCCATAACAGCCTTTATTAAATAATCCAACTAAATAACTCCAATATCAAATATCAACATGAAACACACACCATAAAACATTTATCTCCAGTCTGTTGGTCTCTGACGGCGACCCATCTTTTTACCATATATATATATATATATATATATATATATATATATATATATATATATATATATACCACCAAGCACTGTGGAACCATTTTGAAACCTGTTAGGCCTCCAGCTGTAGCCGCTCGGAGACACCCCCTTTTCCGCAGTGCCACCATTGCCGTATTCCATCCACCGTGATGGAATACACCGGAGGGGCTCATATTGTCGATGAGCCCCCCACCCCTTTTTTGATCACCTACGTTTTACTGCCACCATCAGAGACCAACAAGCAACACCGCCACCATCTGTAAGACACCTCCATTTGCTGTTATGACGACCATCTGCCATCTGAAATAAAAGAAAAGAAAAACACACAATAGACACACAACATACTTTTATGCACATATATCTATAGGGAGGGAGGGTGGGAAAAACTGCCTCCTCCTGTAACTTCTTCTTCTGACTGCCCCTTCCTGACTCCTCCTCTCCTTTAAATAATGCCACTCCCCCTTCACCACAATCCCTCTTTTCCCCACCCCCTTTAGACACTCCCAATCTCACTTTAATTAACCCTTACTGTGTCTCCTTATACACACTGTCATGCCCCGCCCTCCCTTATCATTCCTTTCTGTCATTCTCATTCCGGGCCTCACTTGACCAGTGTAGTATAAATGACCCCCATACCTTAAACTGTTATGCACCTATACTCCAACCCACTTTATTACCATTTATAATAACTGAGACCACACCTTGCTTTGGAGTATAACTGGCCATAACAGCCTTTATTAAATAATCCAACTAAATAACTCCAATATCAAATATCAACATGAAACACACACCATAAAACATGTATCTCCAGTCTGTTGGTCTCTGACAGCGACCCATCTTTTTACCATATATATATATATATATATATATATATATATATATACCACCACGCACTGCGGAACCATTTTGAAACCTGTTAGGCCTCCAGCTGTAGCCGCTCCGAGACACCCCCTTTTCCGCAGTGCCACCATTACCGTATTCCATCCACCGTGATGGAATACACCGGAGTGGCTCATACTGTCGATGACCCTTACTGTGTCTCCTTATACACACTGTCATGCCCGGCCCTCCCTTATCATTCCTTTCTGTCATTCTCATTCCGGGCCTCACCTGACCAGTGTAGTATAAATGACCCCCATACCTTAAACTGTTATGCACCTATACTCCAACCCACTTTATTACCATTTATAATAACTGAGACCACATCTTGCTTTGGAGCATAACTGGCCATAACAGCCTTTATTAAATAATCCAACTAAATAACTCCAATATCAAATATCAACATGAATTACACACCATAAAACATTTATCTCCAGTCTGTTGGTCTCTGACGGCGACCCATCTTTTTACCATATATATATATATATATATATATATATATATATATATATATATATATATATATATATACATATATATATACACCACCACGCACTGTGGAACCATTTTGAAACCTGTTAGGCCTCCAGCTGTAGCCGCTCGGAGACACCCCCTTTTCCGCAGTGCCACCATTGCCGTATTCCATCTACCGTGATGGAATACACCGGAGGGGCTCATATTGTCGATGAGCCCCCCACCCCTTTTTGATCACCTACGTTTTACTGCCACCATCAGAGACCAACAAGAAACACCGCCACAGCCCGAAAGGGTGACGAACTTACTCTTGAGGGCACCTCCACACCCGCAGGGCCCTTTGAATCCCATCCTGCAAACCCATTGTCCAGAGGTCAATCCCCACATCCGAAAGATGAACGCCATCCTTCCTCAATTAGAGCCCAACCTTTGTCTCCAATTCCCTATGACTGATTACTAATCCTCCATTCCAGATCACGAACCGCCCCACCACTTTGTTTATACATATGCGGGTCTTCTGAATGCTAGCCACTGACCGAGCCCATCGCCAAACTGTCCGTGCAACAATGTATGACCATAGCAATAGCGTACTAGGAAAGTTAACTTTTTACCGTAAAATCAGACTTGATGTCTGCGATGAGGTCCCTGACCGAGCAGACCCCTAAGTCATTGCCCCCTGCGTGTATCACCAATACATTGTGAGGTCTGTCTAAACTTGCATACCTCACCACCTCCCGTACCACTCTCTCCCACTTCATCCCGGGCATACCCAACCATCGCTTCCTTCCATGATATGCCCAAATTGTCTGCCATCCGGCCTAGCATCTCCTCTCCTTGCCCCCCCAACACACATACAAGTGACCAAGGATCCAGACGAGGTGCGTGTAACCTCCATCTGAAACAATACAACAAACACAAAAGGTAGCAACACCCATCACCTCTTACAACTTTACTTATAACCTTATTGCAACCACCATAAGAAAGCGGCCAACCCCCACCCTATGTTTTGTTTTTAGTTTTTTTTTTTTTTTTTTTTAACCACCATTTGTGGCCTAATATAGGTACGGAATCTCCTTGATTTCCACCTCCCGATCCTGCGCACCCCCGCCTCATCCAACCCGCATCTGGCAGCTTCGATAGCTACCCCTGTGCGGAAGGAGTGTGAAGCATATTGTGCCCCAACCAAACCCGCCCTTATAAGGCATTTTCTGAACACCGAACAAACTAAAATTTTGGCAAATAGGACCCATCCTTATGCCTCAAGAATGGCCCTTCCCCAGCCGTTCTGACCCTCAAAATTCTCGCACCACTACCACGGGGCATACCTCAGACCCCGTCAATGCAAACAGCCAACATCCACCCCTTTCCCTAGTTGTTCCATTTTTGACTTCCGCAGCCTACAATACCCTGTCCACTTCCACCCTTACATCCCGCACCATAATCCCACCTGCCGCAACCCGCTACAGGCTCACCAATTCCCCTATCCGGAATGCCCCACCAAATTGCCTTGAAAACACAACCGTGAACAGCAGGACCTCATAACTTGAGGTACACACTAAACTCAACAACCCACAGATGGACAATAACTTGGCAAAATGACCTGCCGTCTCGTATCCAATTACTTATGAACCTTCCGGAAAACCTTTATTGCCTGTTTTGCCCAAAATCTTTAAACGCGTCCTCTCTCCCCATTGGTTTGAAGAGGAATGACAGGCCTGCCATCTTTCGCTCGATGGCAGAGAACAATCCCCCCCTTTTCATGTTCCGAGACACGAAATATAACACCAACAACCTCACCTCATTCCCGGTCTGTGCCAATCCCGGCTTCCTGTACCAGTAACTACCACTCTTTCCATACCTTAATGTAGTACGCCCACGTGGCCTCACTTACTGACTGCCAAATCCATCCTGCGGCGACTCCAATGCCATCTCCCAGATCCAATCCGGGCAAGGAACTCCTGCCTTCTCTGCGCCCGGGGCCAACTCTCTGAACCTGTCCCACTGAAATCTATACGATGTGTCAGCCAGGTTATTGTCCACGCCAGGGATGTGAACAGCATATACGAAATGTTCAATCCCAAGCACCTCAACACCAACCTACGCAATAGCCTTCTTAATGGTGGTGATGACGCCGACATGCGGTTGATTACCTGGACCACTCCCATGTTGTCTCAATTCAGTCTCAATTTCAGGTTCCGACAAACCTCCCCCCTCAATTCCATTGCCAGTACTACTGGAAAAAGCTCCAGTAGCACAAGGTTCCGTGAAAAACCTCTGCGTCCCCCCGTGTTTGTGGCCAAGGTCCCGCACTCCACTGCCCCTGGAAAAAGGGGCCATAACCTGTGGACCCTGCCGCATCCGTAGCTAATTACATGTCACAGTTACTCACCGGGCCCGACGTCCACACCGATCTCCATTGTATGACTCCAGAAATTCATACCATACCTTCAAATCCTCCCGGTGTTCCCTGGTAAGCCTAACAAATGCGTAGGTGCCTTAACCCCTACCGTAGCCACCGACAGCCGTCGACCAAACACTCTCCCCATTGGGATTATCCTACAAGCGGAATTAAACTTACCCAGTAATGACTGCAAAGCCCTCAGCTGAACTTTCTGCATACAGTGGATCCCTCGAATTGCAGTTTGTAGGTCCTCCAACTTACCTCTCGGCAGGCGACACGCCATTGCTTCTGCATCTATCACTAGTCCCAAAAACTGAGTTCCGTCGTCGGGCCTTCAGTTTTCCCAGCTGCCAAAGGCACTCCAAACCTACCTGCGATGTGCTGCAACGTGGAGAATAAAATTGCACACACAGCGCAGGCAGGGGCCAATGCATACACCAAAACAACCCAAATGGCAAATTTGCGCTTACTCACGAATAATATTAAGCCGCTAACACAGCACTAGAAAATTGCACATATATCAAATGGAAAACAAAACGTGTAGCGCTGAAAAGAAACGAAAGGAGAATAAGGCACCTACACACTAATAAAGTATGGAGCCACTGTCCTACAAACAACTAAACTCAAACACAGTTGAATTTCTCACATTATATATGAATCCAAATACAATACAGAGTCCATGGGTAAGAAACTAAATGGAATACTGCTTGTGAGTGATATGTGAACCACCTTCACCAGCGTAAGGTCCTATAGTCTCTGAATCGATGCTAAACACCAGATTACAATTAAAGTTCCAGAATGGATGATGTATGGATGAATCAGCTCTAAAACATCACACCACAGTGTCTTCACACACGTGCAAATCGCTCAAACGGTAAAGTTGGTAAAGTTGGAGGCTTACCGGAGGGTTTGAACCCAAAACAGTGTATACTGTGAGGGTCAAACCAACTTTTATTGCATAATGGCAATGGTGGGAAGACCTTGACAGCGTGAAGGGATCACAAGGGGTTCATAAAGATGTATCTTCTCCAATCGTAACAGAGGATCTCCCCGTATGTGGCTCATAGAGAATACAAAAAAGGCCACATAGTGTGATACCATAAAAACCGTGGTTTATTTAAAAGGAAATACACTTACATGATAAAGTTGATAAAAAAGCGCTTGTACATAAAAGAAGGCAGCAGTGGAGTCCTCCCGACGCGTTTCGTCTGAGTAGACTTCGTCCTGGGGTACCCTCCACTGCAGCCTGACTCCTTAATATAGGAACTGTAATCGTCTTGAAGTGGCTCCAGCCCATTCAATTGGTAAATTGGCACTTCCGGGTTCGCAAGATGGCGGACCCGCGTGCGTTCCAGGCCTCCCTTTCGTAGGTGTGCTGTGCGTTCCACCCCCCAGTATTGTGGCCTAGTGATCCCCGTGTATATATCTTTGAAGCGGTTCCCATTTCCAAGATATGTAAAGGTCATATGGATATAGGTAACCCCCAGTTTATGTGTTTTTTACAACCTTAATCCGTTCACAATGTATGCGGAGACATATCCCGCTCGATCTTGCGACATGACGCTGTACCGTCATGACGCGAAGGCGGAAATATGTGTCCATGGGTCTCAGAGTTTGCGTTCCAGCTATGATTAGCCGGAAACGCTCAATGCACTAAATCCCGGTGGATCTCGCGACATGACGCGGTGACGTCACGTCGCGAAAGCGGAAGTATACTACCTCACAAAACAGGGTTTGCGTTCCAGGAATGGTTAGCCGGAAGCCCTCCAAATGCCACCAGATAAAGAATAGCCAGTATCGGACTGCTTACGTCCCACTTTAAAAGTGGCAACTAAAACAAGCGTTCCGCAGAGTGTCAAAGGGATATTAAAAGCAAAATGAGGCATACATCCATACATCTACATGGTTATTCGTAGAGACACTTGTTACTATAATGTTCAATTAGAATGGTTTATGAGAATCGATAAAGAATAATCAAGAAAGGTTTGTCTACATATATATAAGTATGAGATCTATATACTCATACAAAGGGGTTTAGATAAACTCCATGGTTATGTCTGATCATATATATAGTTATGAATGGCGAAAAGATGTGTATGTATAGAACCCATAAACCAGATTATTAAGGGGAATTGAATTGAATGAACTGGATTCACTTGCGTCTACATAGTTAGCATCTATAGCCTCTATGATGGCCCTCTGGTGTAAAACATAATTAGATGAACTGGATTCATTCGCGTCTACACAATAAACACTTATAACCTCTATGGTAGCCATCTGATATGGAACATACTCAAAGCTATTTTCTGTAGATACAACAGTGAACCGTGCATAATAACCCCATAAGTTGTCAACTTCATGATTCATCCAAGAAAGCGTTGACATCTATCTCTACATTGAGCCCAAGAGGAGAGAAAGTCTGTAACTCATAAGCCCAAAACATTTCCAGGCGGGATACTCCTCTTATTTTTACACCCCCTCTCCATGGTGGTGTATATTTGTCAATAATGACAAACTGTGATCCAGCAAGATTACCGCCATGGAACTCTTTATAGTGTCTTGGGACCGTATGTTTCGGGTCCCTGCTTTTAATTAAGGCGATATGTTCACCCACCCTGATCGAAAATGTCCTAGTAGTACGACCTATATACTGTTTCTTGCAGGGGCAAGTAATGAGATACACTACAAATTTCGTACTGCAAGTGCAGAATGGTTTTATAGTGTATCTCCTTCCCGTGGTGGTAGAAGTAAACTCTGTCACTTTACGTGCTCTGACAGCATTGTGTTGACATACTATACACTTCCTGCAAGGAAAGAAACCGGTCCAATCATGAAAGAAGGAAGGGCGGGTGGGGGGGTTTACGATGTTAGGGGCTATCCGACCTTTTAGTGATGGAGCACCTCTGAAGATAACATTGGCTTCTTCTGGGATAAGTGGTCCCAGAACATTGTCTTGTTTGAGGACACCCCAATGCTTTTTCAAAATGTTTTTAATTTGTCTGTGTTGTATTGAAAAGGCCGTCAACATGGCCCACCTAAATTTCCCGTCTGGTTCTTTCTTGGGTTTGATTTCCAATAAAGATTTCCTATCGGTATCGATAGTTCTTTGTATTTCTTGATCCAGGCCTTCATTATCATACCCCTTATCTATGAATCTAGATTTTAAGATCTTGGCCTGTTCTAGAAAAACCTCTGTGTCCGTGCAGTTCCGTCGGAGTCTCAAAAACTGGCTCCGAGGGACCGCATTTAGCCAAGAGACATGATGACAACTGTCAACGGGAATGAACCCGTTGCGGTTTGTAGGCTTAAAATAAGTACTAAATCTAAATTGCTTGTTTACTATCTCTATCTGTAAATCCAAGAAATGGATTTTTGTCTTGCTGGCTTCATACGACAAAGATATACCTCTGTCGTTTGTGTTCAAATTCCCAAAGAACTCCTCGAGTGTTTCCATGGTCCCATTCCATAGGAGGAGGATGTCGTCTATGTACCTAGTCCACAGAACCAGAGAACTGGTTTCATGGACATAGACGACATCCTCCTCCCATTTCGCCATGAATAGGTTAGCGAGACTAGGTGCGAATTTCGCCCCCATGGCGACTCCACGTTGTTGAAGATAAAAATTGTGGTTAAACCAAAAGTAGTTATGTTTAGCCGCGAACTCTAGTAACTCCACAAGATAATCACACTGGAAGGACGCCAGGGAATGTTCCTGGGCTAAAAAATGTTTAACAGCGTCAATTCCCTTGTCGTGTGGTATGCATGTGTACAATGACGCTACGTCTGCAGTGGCCATGATGAAGCCATCTTGTACAGTGATGTTTTCAAGGAGTCTAATTGTGGAGCTGGTGTCTTTCAAATATGAGGGAGTTTTCTTTACTAGGGGCTGCAGGAAAAAATCTATATATTTGCCTACTCTGGCTGTGATGGAATTGATACCACTTACAATTGGTCTACTGGGGGGGCAAACGGGATCCTTATGGACTTTCGGCAGATAGTATATGGTGGGGATTCGGGGTGCTGAAGGGATCAGAAAGTCCCTTTCTCTTCTATTCAAGATGTTCAACTCATAGCCCTTTGAAACAAGCTGATGCAGTTTCTGTTTATATTTATGTGTGGGGTTATTAGGTAATACTTGGTAGGTGCCTGGTTCATTCAAAATGCGATGCATTTCTGTTTCGTATTGACTTTTGTCCAAAATAACTATTCCACCCCCCTTGTCCGCTGGGCGAACCACCAAATCCTTACGTGCGCATAAAGACTCTAAACCCCCTTTTAGAAATGGAGGATGGTAAATGCGTTTCATTGGTAGTCTGGCTAAGTCACGTAGGACAAGGTCCCTAAAGATTTTTACGGCTGGCGCTATGGGAACTGGGGGGGAAAAGAGAGAGGGGTTGGATAAACCGGAATGAACGGTTCCGGACGTAGCTGCTGGGTAATCAGTACGAACCGGATTAGATACCAAATACCTCTGTATATTGACCTTTCGTATGTACTTGTGAACGTCCATGAACGTATGGAACTTATCTAGTTTCTTTGGGGGGGCATATTTGAGACCCTTGTCTAATACGGATAGTTCAGCTTCCGTGAGGGTTTGTGAGCTAAGATTATAAACACCTTGGCCTCTTATACTCTGTCTTTTTTCTTCTTTGTATTCTCCTACCCCCCCTACACCCTCTCTTTGATCTGGGCCTCGTTTTCTCGAGTGTGGAGCCTCGCGAAAAACCTGATTCCCATGTGCATACGGACTGTGTATGTATGAGGTTTGGTCATAATCCTCTCTTCTGCGTTCAGGACTATAGACCTCCCTAAGGGGGTCGTAGGGTTAACACCGAGGGGGTATTTATATCAACGAGTAGTGACACGGAGATTGGAGGACTATTCCTTAGACTTAAAAATGTCATGACAACCGAACTTCACTTACAATGGGATTTGGTATTTTTACAGCAATACATTTCAGAACAAATGGTACCTAGAAGCCTCCGTTGGGAAGTCCAACCACAACAGGGGGAAACAGATTTTGACTCATGGTTCAAATACTTCAACGATGCAGGCATAAATTTTTTACAGGTACTCATTTCTAAGAAAAATAACAGACTCCAGGCCCTAGATAGAGAAATTAAGGATCTAAGGGAGAAACTTTCGATTTACAAAAATTCTCAGGAGTATAACTCCCTTTCTTCTAACCTTTTGGGACATTTAGAGAAAGAGGACCGAGACCAAAAAATAAAAAAACAAAAGAAATACTCTAGAGACGCAGGGGACTACAAGAACTGTGTGGTCTTCGGCTGGCAAAAACTCCTTCAGGTTACTCCACCTATGGAAGTCTCTTCTAGTATCGTAGAGGGTACTATACCATCAAGTGGCTCTTCAACATTGAATGCCCCGGTTGTACAATCTCACTCTACGGGTGTCTATCCCCGGGGTCGAGGTTCCCAGAGAGGTGGCATTAAACGCGATCTAATATCACATGCACCTCAACAACGGGTACAACATTACAGTCCTCAGACTCCCCATAGGGGTAAAAACAATTTCAGAGGAAAAAGGGGGGGTAGGGGCAACTCTCGTAATAGGAGTTATCGTCCAGATACCCACTCTCAATATGGTCCATACCATCCATCTCCTAGAGAACACAGAACGAGTTCAGATTCTCAGCTTAGAGGGGAACCTTACCATCATTATTCCTCCCCTATACGTACCTATAATAGATATTCACCCCTTAGGGAGGTCTATAGTCCTGAACGCAGAAGAGAGGATTATGACCAAACCTCATACATACACAGTCCGTATGCACATGGGAATCAGGTTTTTCGCGAGGCTCCACACTCGAGAAAACGAGGCCCAGATCAAAGAGAGGGTGTAGGGGGGGTAGGAGAATACAAAGAAGAAAAAAGACAAAGAGTATAAGAGGCCAAGGTGTTTATAATCTTAGCTCACAAACCCTCACGGAAGCTGAACTATCCGTATTAGACAAGGGTCTCAAATATGCCCCCCCAAAGAAACTAGATCAGTTCCATACGTTCATGGACGTTCACAAGTACATACGAAAGGTCAATATACAGAGGTATTTGGTATCTAATCCGGTTCGTACTGATTACCCAGCAGCTACGTCCGGAACCGTTCATTCCGGTTTATCCAACCCCTCTCTCTTTTCCCCCCCAGTTCCCATAGCGCCAGCCGTAAAAATCTTTAGGGACCTTGTCCTACGTGACTTAGCCAGACTACCAATGAAACGCATTTACCATCCTCCATTTCTAAAAGGGGGTTTAGAGTCTTTATGCGCACGTAAGGATTTGGTGGTTCGCCCAGCGGACAAGGGGGGTGGAATAGTTATTTTGGACAAAAGTCAATACGAAACAGAAATGCATCGCATTTTGAATGAACCAGGCACCTACCAAGTATTACCTAATAACCCCACACATAAATATAAACAGAAACTGCATCAGCTTGTTTCAAAGGGCTATGAGTTGAACATCTTGAATAGAAGAGAAAGGGACTTTCTGATCCCTTCAGCACCCCGAATCCCCACCATATACTATCTGCCGAAAGTCCATAAGGATCCTGTTTGCCCCCCCCGGTAGACCAATTGTAAGTGGTATCAATTCCATCACAGCCAGAGTAGGCAAATATATAGATTTTTTCCTGCAGCCCCTAGTAAAGAAAACTCCCTCATATTTGAAAGACACCAGCTCCACAATTAGACTCCTTGAAAACATCACTGTACAAGATGGCTTCATCATGGCCACTGCAGACGTAGCGTCATTGTACACATGCATACCACACGACAAGGGCATTGACGCTGTTAAACATTTTTTAGCCCAGGAACATTCCCTGGCGTCCTTCCAGTGTGATTATCTTGTGGAGTTACTAGAGTTCGCGGCTAAACATAACTACTTTTGGTTTAACCACAATTTTTATCTTCAACAACGTGGAGTCGCCATGGGGGCGAAATTCGCACCTAGTCTCGCTAACCTATTCATGGCGAAATGGGAGGAGGATGTCGTCTATGTCCATGAAACCAGTTCTCTGGTTCTGTGGACTAGGTACATAGACGACATCCTCCTCCTATGGAATGGGACCATGGAAACACTCGAGGAGTTCTTTGGGAATTTGAACACAAACGACAGAGGTATATCTTTGTCGTATGAAGCCAGCAAGACAAAAATCCATTTCTTGGATTTACAGATAGAGATAGTAAACAAGCAATTTAGATTTAGTACTTATTTTAAGCCTACAGACGGCAACGGGTTCATTCCCGTTGACAGTTGTCATCATGTCTCTTGGCTAAATGCGGTCCCTCTGAGCCAGTTTTTGAGACTCCGACGGAACTGCACGGACACAGAGGTTTTTCTAGAACAGGCCAAGATCTTAAAATCTAGATTCATAGATAAGGGGTATGATAATGAAGGCCTGGATCAAGAAATACAAAGAACTATCGATACCGATAGGAAATCTTTATTGGAAATCAAACCCAAGAAAGAACCAGACGGGAAATTTAGGTGGGCCATGTTGACGGCCTTTTCAATACAACACAGACAAATTAAAAACATTTTGAAAAAGCATTGGGGTGTCCTCAAACAAGACAATGTTCTGGGACCACTTATCCCAGAAGAAGCCAATGTTATCTTCAGAGGTGTTCCATCACTAAAAGGTCGGATAGCCCCTAACATCGTAAACCCCCCCACCCGCCCTTCCTTCTTTCATGATTGGACCGGTTTCTTTCCTTGCAGGAAGTGTATAGTATGTCAACACAATGCTGTCAGAGCACGTAAAGTGACAGAGTTTACTTCTACCACCACGGGAAGGAGATACACTATAAAACCATTCTGCACTTGCAGTACGAAATTTGTAGTGTATCTCATTACTTGCCCCTGCAAGAAACAGTATATAGGTCGTACTACTAGGACATTTTCGATCAGGGTGGGTGAACATATCGCCTTAATTAAAAGCAGGGACCCGAAACATACGGTCCCAAGACACTATAAAGAGTTCCATGGCGGTAATCTTGCTGGATCACAGTTTGTCATTATTGACAAATATACACCACCATGGAGAGGGGGTGTAAAAATAAGAGGAGTATCCCGCCTGGAAATGTTTTGGGCTTATGAGTTACAGACTTTCTCTCCTCTTGGGCTCAATGTAGAGATAGATGTCAACGCTTTCTTGGATGAATCATGAAGTTGACAACTTATGGGGTTATTATGCACGGTTCACTGTTGTATCTACAGAAAATAGCTTTGAGTATGTTCCACATCAGATGGCTACCATAGAGGTTATAAGTGTTTATTGTGTAGACGCGAATGAATCCAGTTCATCTAATTATGTTTTACACCAGAGGGCCATCATAGAGGCTATAGATGCTAACTATGTAGACGCAAGTGAATCCAGTTCATTCAATTCAATTCCCCTTAATAATCTGGTTTATGGGTTCTATACATACACATCTTTTCGCCATTCATAACTATATATATGATCAGACATAACCATGGAGTTTATCTAAACCCCTTTGTATGAGTATATAGATCTCATACTTATATATATGTAGACAAACCTTTCTTGATTATTCTTTATCGATTCTCATAAACCATTCTAATTGAACATTATAGTAACAAGTGTCTCTACGAATAACCATGTAGATGTATGGATGTATGCCTCATTTTGCTTTTAATATCCCTTTGACACTCTGCGGAACGCTTGTTTTAGTTGCCACTTTTAAAGTGGGACGTAAGCAGTCCGATACTGGCTATTCTTTATCTGGTGGCATTTGGAGGGCTTCCGGATAACCATTGCTGGAACGCAAACCCTGTTTTGTGAGGTAGTATACTTCCGCTTTCGCGACGTGACGTCACCGCGTCATGTCGCGAGATCCACCGGGATTTAGTGCATTGAGCGTTTCCGGCTAATCATAGCTGGAATGCAAACTCTGAGACCCATGGACACATATTTCCGCCTTCGCGTCATGACGGTACAGCGTCATGTCGCAAGATCGAGCGGGATATGTCTCCGCATACATTGTGAACGGATTAAGGTTGTAAAAAACACATAAACTGGGGGTTACCTATATCCATATGACCTTTACATATCTTGGAAATGGGAACCGCTTCAAAGATATATACACGGGGATCACTAGGCCACAATACTGGGGGGTGGAACGCACAGCACACCTACGAAAGGGAGGCCTGGAACGCACGCGGGTCCGCCATCTTGCGAACCCGGAAGTGCCAATTTACCAATTGAATGGGCTGGAGTCACTTCAAGACGATTACAGTTCCTATATTAAGGAGTCAGGCTGCAGTGGAGGGTACCCCAGGACGAAGTCTACTCAGACGAAACGCGTCGGGAGGACTCCACTGCTGCCTTCTTTTATGTACAAGCGCTTTTTTATCAACTTTATCATGTAAGTGTATTTCCTTTTAAATAAACCACGGTTTTTATGGTATCACACTATGTGGCCTTTTTTGTATTCTCTATGAGCCACATACAGGGAGATCCTCTGTTACGATTGGAGAAAATACATCTTTATGAACCCCTTGTGATCCCTTCACGCTGTCAAGGTCTTCCCACCATTGCCATTATGCAATAAAAGCTGGTTTGACCCTCACAGTATACACTGTTTAGGGTTCAAACCCTCCGGTAAGCCTCCAACTTTACCAACTTTACCGTTTGAGCGATTTGCACGTGTGTGAAGACACTGTGGTGTGATGTTTTAGAGCTGATTCATCCATACATCATCCATTCTGGAACTTTAATTGTAATCTGGTGTTTAGCATCGATTCAGAGACTATAGGACCTTACGCTGGTGAAGGTGGTTCACATATCACTCACAAGCAGTATTCCATTTAGTTTCTTACCCATGGACTCTGTATTGTATTTGGATTCATATATAATGTGAGAAATTCAACTGTGTTTGAGTTTAGTTGTTTGTAGGACAGTGGCTCCATACTTTATTAGGGGCCAATGCATAGAAAGTCATCCAAATAATGTATGACCGAATCTAGTCCCGACACGTCCCTAACCACACACTCCAATAATGAGCTAAACACCTCAAACATGACACAATAAATGGCGCAACCCATTGGCAAGCATTTGTCTACATAGAACTGTTCCTGCCAACAACAACCCAACAGCCGAAAACTATCCGGATGCACCGTAAGCAAGCGGAACACAGATTCCATGTCCGACTTTGCCAGCAGTGCCCCCTTCCCATGTTTCCTAACCCACCTTATCGCTGCGTCGAATGATGTGTAAAACACAGTGCATGCCTCTGAATCGATA